>NC_043002.1:50655842-50660842 GCF_006345805.1 Octopus sinensis | reverse complement strand
ATTGTGATGGGATTGGGTAAGGTGATTATATTGATCTCAGTACTTGATTGATATTTGATTTTATCGAACCTGAACGGATAAATATAAGGAATATAAGGAGCCGGAGGTAATCCTGCTTAGCATTTTGTCCGACGCGCCAACTATTCTGTCGGATCACTATCTTAATACCAGGACTTAGCTATTGGATTACAGACACTATGGAAAGTGCAGATAAGATATATCCCAGTAGTTATAGGTGCATTGGAAACTATCCCCTAAAGATTTGAACAGATGGATAGAGAAAATAAGCATAAAAACTAGTTTAGTACAGCTTCAGAAAACAGTGTTATTAGGGAAAGCTAGGATACTTAGGTGGCTTCTTGGCATCTTGAGGCAACTTGTAGCTCGTTTTTAGAATTCTTTTCTTTTCCAACAGTCTAATCTCTTGAGTGCATATGAATAATAATAATAATAATAATAATAATAATATATAATAATAATAATAATAATGATAATAATAATAATAATATATAATAATAATAATAATAATAATAATAATGATGATGATGATGATGATGATGATGATGATGATGATGATGATAACAATAATAATAATAATAATAATAATAATGATAATAATAATAATAATAATAATAATAATAATAATAATAATAATAATAATAATAAAATTTCGCCTGTGATTTCAAGCTTCCTGAAGCACAATATGTCGTTGTGGAATACGAATCTCCAACTATACCACTCTAATGGAGTACTTGCCTCAGAGAATATAAACATAAACTGTGGAATTTTTCAAGGTGACTCACTTTCACCTCTAATATTCTGCATAGCCCTAATACCCCTTACAAGTGAATTAAACAGAACAGGGTATGGGTATAAAATTGCCAATAAAAAAATAAGCCATCTATTTTATATGGATGACCTAAAACTCTATGGTAAAGACAATAATGAACTTGAAGGCCTATTGCGCACTGTGAAAGCATTCAGCGATGACATCGGGATGGAGTTTGGGCTTGAGAAGTGTGCCAAGGTCACTTTCCAGAAAGGGAAAGTGAAGACCACAAATTCAGTCGTGTTAGATGTTGACACAGTCATAAGAGAGCTTGAGCAAGAACAAACATACAAATATTTAGGGATAAATGAAGGCTCTGGTATTCAGCATGCAAGCATGAAAGAGAAGATCAGGAAGAATGTTATAGGAGAGTTCGTGCAGTCCTGAAATCTGAACTAAATGCACGTAACAAGGTGTTAGCTATAAATTCCTTAGCAGTTCCAGTTGTTACTTATAGCTACAATGTGTTGAACTGGAATATGAGTGAAGTAAAGAATATAGATAGGAAAATACGCAAGCTGCTGAGTTGTAATAGGATGCACCACCCAAAGGCAGACGTAGATCGCCTTTACCTCCCCAGAGCCCAAGGAGATCGAGGCCTGATCCAATTTGAACTAGCTTACAAAACAACCACAATTGGACTGGCCAAATATCTTGAAATAACGAATGACTGGATGCTAAAGCTCGTGGAAAATCACGAGAGACGAAAGAAGCTTCAATCTATCATAAAGGAAAGCAAAAAATTTGCTATTGATCTCGTGCAGGATACCCAAACTGAACAACCCGAGAGAAGTACGGCAACTATTGTTGCAAAGAAGGTGAAAATAATGGCAACGAAAAAAGCGCACGAGCAATTGGCTGATAGATGGGAGGAGAAACCTCTGCACGGCAAATATGTGGCCCGTAGCAAACAAGCTGATGTTGACCAGAAGGAAACCCATCAGTGGCTACGGAGCTCAGGGCTAAAAGCAGAGAGCGAAGGTTTCATCCTGGCTGCTCAAGATCAAAGCCTATTAACCCGGAACTACCAGGCCAATGTGATGAAAAATGGAGCAGACCCAAAATGCCGATTCTGCAACGACATGATTGAAACAGTGGACCACCTAATCTCTGGATGTAAAGTCTTAGCACCAGTGGAGTATAAATTAAGACATGACAGAGTTGGCCAATATCTACACTGGCTAATAAGTCGGCATTACGATATCAAAACTGCCGACAAGTGGTATAATCACCACCCTGAAGCTGTAACTGAAGGAGAAAATGTAACGATTCTGTGGGACTTCCCAGTACATACAGACCGAACCATCAAAGCCAATAAACCGGATATTGTTGTGAAAGACCAAAGCAATAAAGTTTGCTTATTGATCGACATGAGCATCCCCTGTTATCATAATATCTCGGCGAAAGAGTTTGACAAGCTCAGAAAATATTGAAATTGAGAAAATGTGGCATCTCAAGGCGGTTACAATACCAGTGATCGTAGGAGCACTAGGAATGATCAAGAAGGGAACCGAAAATTATATGAGAATGATCCCTGGCTTACCATCCCCGCAAGAAGTGCAAAAGATTGTCTTAACTGGTACATCACACGTATTGAGAAGAGCATTGTCGATGTGAGAACTATTACTACCCATGTATTTTAATTTAACTTAAAAAAAAAATTTTTTTAATAATCGAACTAGTGAGTTTAGTTTAATGGCCTACCAATGTATACTATGAGTTTTTTTGCCCTAGGAGTCGGGAAGACACTCGGCGAGAAATGAAAGCAAATTTGAAAGAAGAAAAAAAAGATAATAATAGTGATAATAATAATAATGATTTCTTTATTAAACACAAGGGTTTACATTAAGAAAAACATTATAGACAGCACAGAACAAAAACAAATATGTGTGTGAGTGTGTGTTGTGAGGATTTTGCGTGTAAACAAGACTAACAAAATTAAAACATTAAAACAAAGAAATCAGCTTGTGTAATCCTCAACAAAGAGACGTTGGGGAGCTACTCACAGAAAAACTCCATAAAAAACAATGGGTACCCTGATTTTGGGGGCAGGTGCCGTTTTTCCTTCCCTTTTTCGAACTGCAGGCGTATGCTCAGCCAATTTTCAGAAAACTGGCTAGAAGACACTTCCATCTCTACTCTTAGTTTCCTTTTCAAGTGAAACTGGAAACAGTTCCTCAAGGATTGGCCAAAGAGAAGAGTGTTTGTCTACAGCCCCTTCAATCTCGTCCACCATACAACCTCTTTCACCATGGACACCAAGCATATAAAAACAACCTTTCCCTCTTGGTTAAAAGAAGGCGGCTGGGCGCTCTTCACTATGGATTCAGTTGACAGCTGGATCTGTCCTAAACGCCACAGTAGGTGTTCGACAAAAGCCCACGTGTCAGCAATGCTCGGGCACTGGAAGAGTGCATGCAGAACCATCTCGTCGTGCTGCGCGCATCTCGGACATGCTTGGCTGACGGCACTCTCGTGCCTGTAAAGTTTATCTCGAACAGGTAAAGTTCCCCGGTAGCACTGCCAGGACAGAAATTTTTGGAAATTACCCATCGGTCGAGCCCGAAAGTTCTCCGGGAAAGAGCGACTAACTGATCTTCTTCGACGACCCTAGAACGTCGTAGCAATTTTCCTCCACCAATCCTCTATAAAAAGCTAAAGTCGACGTTCCACCCTTCGCACTGTCCGATTGGCGGAGGGCTGTGAGCGCTTAAAGACATTCCACTTTCCAAATGCTCCCTCTCGTCTCTGTTTTACCGAAGACTGCAGCCCTGTTAAAGAAATTAGCTGCGGAAATACCTCTGGCGAACGGCGACCACACTTGTTCACCATCAAGGAAGCACTGGAGATGTAGCTTCAGTGCATATCAGCACCTCACCAACCACAGCATGCTCAGGTCACCATGCAGCGGGTGCTGACAGCAGATAGGCCGCCTGACCTTCGAGACGCGTCCCTTTCACATGAAACGTTCCAGCATAATCAGACGGTGGCCAGGACAAGGGACGACGGTCAATCGATAGTAGATGACGGACGCGATATACGCGTTAGCCACCTCTGCCCGACCTTTGAAGGATAGCTTCCCAATAATAGTCCTTTCTATTATAGGCGCAAGGCTTGAAATTTTGTAGTGAGAGTGCAAGTCTATTACATCATTTCCAGTTCTTGACGGGTATTATTTCATCGACCCCCGAAAGGAAGATAGGCAAAGATGACCTCAGTAGTATTTGAACTTAGAACGTAAAGCGGGAAGAAATGCCGCTACCCATTTTCTTCGATGTGATATCGATTTTACTAGTTCACTGCCTATATGAGTCAACAAATAATAGTTTTGATGAAACACAGTTGAAGTGTATTTTTGTTGATATTCCTGGAAGAGGTGTAAGGATGTTGGTGGATGGGTGGGTGGCATCAATGCGCACGTAAGAACGAATAATCATGGCATGAAAGACATGACAATGAAACATTGTCTGAATGAAAATAATAAGAACGGAATGCGTCTGATATACTTCTGGTGGGTGAATAACTTTGTTGCTCCAGGTACTCTATTCCAATATAAAAACATACTCACTTAAACCTGAATATCACTTGATAGCAAAAGTAGGAATCAAATAGGTCATGTTTTGACCTGTAAACAAATATAAAATACATTCAAAACGTTTGGACTTATTGGAGAGCAAACGGCGGAGGCGTTTATCAAATAATTATGACCAGTTTCCAACGGAAGTTGAAAGCAAAACTGAGAAGCAATTATTTTATTCTCCATGCAAGAAATAAATAAATAAAATGGCTAAATGCTCAGATTATAAAAAATTCACGCTCCATTATTGCAATATATTTGCAATATTAGACACAGCTCAAGAAGTTCCAGATGTGATGCTGGAAGACGGTAAGGAAAATATTTGGAAATAAAACAACCGTATCAAGAAAAGTTCATTGTTGCCCGGAGAAAAGAAAAGATAGAAAATCAGAAGTGGCTCATTGAGGGACTATGGGTACTTTTACGAAATGACAGAGACAAAATGAAATAAATGGTAAGAGAAATGAAAGAGACAAAAAAACACACAAAAATACAAAATAGCTAAATAGTAGAGCCGCAATAGTTAGGTGAAGAGAATATGTAGAATCAAAGACGTTGAAGCAGACAAAGCATATTTCACTCAGATGTAGGCCA
>NC_043002.1:50635842-50650842 GCF_006345805.1 Octopus sinensis | reverse complement strand
CAACATCATCATTATTATCATTATCATGAGCAGTAGCTGCTGCAGCAGCTGCAGCATTGATAGCAGTAGCGGTAATAGTAGTGGTAGTAGTAGTTTTATATATTTATTGCATTCTAAATGTATTCGTTATTTTTTAAAACACATACCAATATATATATATATAGAGAGAGAGAGAGATAGATAGATAGATAGATAGATAGATAGATAGATAGATAGATAGATAGATAGAGTAGATAGATAGATAGATAGATAGATAGATAGATAGATAGATGTATATCATATATATGCAATATAATTGCACAGGTATATGTATGTATATATAAAAAATATATATGTATATATATATATATATTATATCTATATATATATATATATATAATATATATATAATATATATATATACATACATACATACATACATATATATATATATACATGCATAAATACATACGTACATATATACATACACATTCACTCATATATTTACTTATTTTCATGTTATTTATGAGTTTTAAAACCTTTTCCGTTCTTTTCTCACTTCTTTTTCTCTGACACTTTCTCTCTGTCGTCTGCAGATTATCTATCAGTTTCTTCAAAAAACAAAGAACCAACTATTCCACTGGAAAATGATATTTGAACATTTAAATCACAATACTAGTTGAAAGAATGATTGTTTCTTGCGAAATAAACTACATAGTTTTTCAGTTTTGAAAATATAGAAAGATGTCTGTTTTCAAATTGTGTTTTATCGTTAGGTTTTTGACTTTTTATTGTGTTCTGCTTTTTAGTCATATTTTTTACTTTGTTAGTTTGTTTTGGTTTATTCCTTTGTTTCTATGTGTGCTTAGTTGAATTGTCAATACGAAAACAGACATTAGCACACGTAGATATATCCCCAACCCTTTCACACATACACACCCACACACACACACACCACACACACCACAAAGACACAGACATATGCACACACATATAGAACTAGAGACACACGGGCATAATGAATATGTTACAGACGTGCACATATCCTTACAAACGTATATGCATATATGTGTGTATGTATACATATGACAACATATATCTATATATATGCGTGTGCGTGTGTGTGTTGGTGTGAGTGCGTGTGTGTGTGTGCATGTGCGTAATATATATACACATACATAGAGAGAGAGGGAGACACAGAAAGGGATGAGAGAGAAATATAGACTGATAGACAAACCACCACAGACAATCAGACGGACAGAGAATGAGAGAGAGAGAGATGAGAAAGACGGGCAGAGAGACAGACACACAGGCACACTGACAACGATTCGTGAATACATATATGAATTGGTGCAGTACATATATTAAATAAACATATCTATCTCAACGTATGTGTGTCTGAGCATGTGAGTTATATATATCTAAGGTTTACATGAAACAAGGACTCTGTTACATTTCCATTCCTATGTATCTTGTATCTTTCTTTCTTAACCTACGAATTATTTCAAATTTATTGAATATAAAATCCAGTATGTATGATTATATTCATAACTTGCTACACATAGTATGATTTGAAAAAGTGTTTTTGTTATGTTAGTTGGTAACGAATAACCAAAATTGTTGGATCAAAATTTGAACCGGAAACGAAACTTTAAAGGCACACACGTCTTGTACTCTTATAAATTGCCATTGTATTCGCCGCTCTAATTGAGTAAGGAAAGGGAAAACATCTAATATACAGAAAATCTGTCTTTATATATGTTTCTATGCTTCTCTCTCTACCTTTTTCTCCCTGTACATTTATGCATAAATACATATGTATATGCATATACATTGTGTGTATGTATGTATATATGTATATATGTATGCATACCTACTTACACACAAACATAGACATAGACACTTATTCACACTCATACACACACACACATACATATATACATGTGTGTGTATGTGTGTGTGTTTTTATGTATGAATGTTTCTATGTAAGCAATTGGATTTTTGATATTTGCAGATTCATAGTCGCCATTAAAAACAGCTCTTTTTTTTAAAATTTCTTTCCGGTTTTCTTTTGTGATATCATTTTAAAGTATTATTAATATAAATTATGCTAATGAGGATGATGGTGAAGAGGCAGAGGAGATAAGGCGAAGCAACAAAAAGAACAACAACAATAAGAATATTATTCAAGGATGACTAAAATTGATACAGGAAGACTAAAAGAGAATTGGATAGTTTTTGTAAATAGGGTAAAAATGTTTAGCAGTAGCGTCACAGTCGAAGTGCGGAATCCTTGTAATGGACAAAGTGAGATAACATAAAATGACGGAATAAATCTATCGAACGAAAAGATATTTGAGTTTGATACTGATGGTTGATATAAATATTTGATATAAATATCTTGGTGTTTTGGAAACTGATGGTATAAAAGATACAACAACGAAAGGCGTATTCGGGAAAGAATATTTCCGATGAGTAAGAAAGATATTAATGTCCAAACACAGTACCATAAATATCAATAAATATCGTCACTACATAAGCTCAAGAGCAGCATCCATCATCAGACGAAACGCTGGAATAACCAAATGGACAAAACAAGGTCTTGAAAAGGTAGGTAGAAAACAGGGAAATTACTGACAATGTACAGTAATTTTTTTTTTTTTACCAGCAACAGACAGTGAAAGATACTATTTCAACAGGAAATATGAACGGAGAAGATTAATAAGCGAAAATGGGTGAGAATGTTCCCTCGGTTCTTGATCTTACCATAGATATATACTAAGAAAGAGACAGACAAAAATTTGGCTTCTCATATATTTACTCACTGTAGAAGTGTCTCAGATGTGCTTATCGGTTTTACGCGCAACAATCAACTTCTATCTCATCTATTGACAGTCAAGAAAAATCTCAAACTCCACCTGCCTCTAGTCAAACTTTGTCCCCAGACAGTTAGGCAAAAGCTGCTGGGGAACCATGCATACGTATTAAGAACTGAATGATAACCACATAGTCATCATGAACTATCAAATACCTAATTGTAGCTTTTAGTGCAACATCGCGCATATAAGGCCCATTCGCACAGCTTTTTCTCCGGGGGGTAAGAAAACCTGACTTAAATTTTACTACGTAACTTTTACATTTCACAATTGTAGCAATAGTCGAGCGCCATTTTTGGTGCTAATACACTGGTTGAGTATTTTCTGTGTTAATACATCGATTAGAAAGTCTCTTCTAACAATGTCTTCAAAATTATTTAAATGCTCCAATTCTAAGCATTTCTTCTCCATTACTAGGCGGGGCTGGTGTTATGGACAAATTCAGCACCACTTGTTATACTTTCTCCTCCGCACCCCTTTTTTATTGCATCCTATATAAGCAAAACATTCAAACACTGAGATTTAAAATCAGATGTCACTATTGCTCATATCATCTGTGGATAAATTTAAAAATTGATCATATCACCAGCAGTGACATAGGAGGATCACAGGCGCAATAGCATTAAATAGCTATGAATTATAAATTCCCATGAAGTGTAATGATGCTTAACAAGCATATATATATATATATATAATATATTATATATATATATTATATATATGTATGTATGTATATTGATACAAATGGTAAGACAACAAAAGAATGAAAGAGACATCGATATTATGTGAATAGAGGAATTTATCTGTAAATATATGTGACAATTATTCGGTAGCATGATGAAACTCCGAGTTTCGGA
Organism: Octopus sinensis; assembly: GCF_006345805.1. Classification (NCBI taxonomy): domain Eukaryota; kingdom Metazoa; phylum Mollusca; class Cephalopoda; order Octopoda; family Octopodidae; genus Octopus; species Octopus sinensis. The sequence continues at coordinate 50,647,130 of NC_043002.1, read as the reverse complement.
TGTCTAATAATTGTCACATATTATATTAACATATATATATATATATTATATATATATATATATATAATATATATATATATATAGTAATCCAAACATGAAAACCACAAGAGAAAACACAACAACGCGAGGACGTGGAAGAAGTATAGTGTTATTGGACGCTCAGGAAAAGAAATAAAGAAGGAGGATTTAACGTTTCGAGCTGAGCTCTTCGTCAGAAACATAGGAAATGAAAGATCCAAAGAAGGGAAGACGGAGGAAAAAAAATCGCCAACGATACACACGCGGTCACATTTTGAATATATATTATATATATATATATATATTTATTTATAATATATATATATATATATATATTATATATATATATATTCAAAATGTGACCGCGTGTATATCGTTGGCGATATTTTTTATTTATTTATAAATATATATATATATATATATATATATTATATATATATATATATATATATATATATTCAAAATGTGACCGCGTGTGTATCATTGGCGATATTTTTTCCTCCGTCTTCCCTCTTTGGATCTTTCATTTTCCTATGTTTCTGACGAAGAGCTCAGCTCGAAACGTTAAATCCTCCTTCTTTATTTCTTTTCCTGAGCGTCCAATAACACTATACTTGTGTGTGTGGTTGTGTGTGTGTTTGTGTGTGTGGTGTGTGTATGTGAGTGTGTGCGTTTAGTGTGTGTGCGTGTCTTTGTCCTCCCACCATCGTCTGACAACCGATGTTGGTGTGTTTGCGTAACTTAAGGTTTCGGCAAAAGAGATCGATAGAATAAGAACTAGGCTTACAAGGAATAAGACCTGGGGTCGGTTTCTTCGTCAAAAAAAATCCTTTAAGGATATGTTCCGGCATGGCTGCAGTCAAAAAGACTGAAACCAGTAAAAGACCAAATTATGTGTATACTTCTTACTCTCTCTACTTTCTCTTGTCGGATCGATCCTACATTTTCCTTTCCATTGAGAGACAAGCAAAAAGTAATTGAGAGAAATCTTTCTTAAAATCGCTCAGTTAAAAGGACGGCTGAGGCAAATACATAAGCAACCACGTAACTGTAGAGTCTGAAGTATTTGGAATAATGAGTTGTAACCTAGATAGACACCAGCTTAATACAACTAATACTGATCTTTAAATACAATCCCACAACCTTTAAACACATGAAGACACCTGGATAAAATAATTCTATGTAACCACTAAATACACAGGAAGGACTTTTCTACCAGCATTGATGTGTCGACTAAATAACAGCAACAGAAACAAATAACATTCTTTTCTACTCTAGGCACAAGGCCCGAAATTTTTGCGGGAGGAGGCCAGTTGATTAGATCAACCCCAGTACGCAAATGGTACTTAATTTATAGATCCCGAAAGGATGAAAGGCAAAATCGACCTCAGCGGAATTTGAACTCAGAACGTAATGACAGACGAAATACCTATTTCTTTACTACCCACAAGGGGCTACACACAGAAGGGACAAACAAGGACAGACAAACGGATTAAGTCGATTACATCGAAACCAGTGCGTAACTGCTACTTAATTTAACGACAGACGAAATACCGCTAAGCATTTCGCCTGGTGTGCTAACGTTTCTGCCAGCTCGCCGCCTTAGAAACAAATAATATTGTTGCAGGATTTCAGAACTGCTTATTATCCTAATATACATAGGAATATAGAATGAAGTTTTCTTCAAAAAGACAGGCTCTCTCTAACACATGTCAGGAACAGCAATGAAAGAACCCGTAATCAAAAAGCCTAGATCTGAGACGAAATACTTTAACCAAGTTCACAGGTACGGCTGTGTTGTTAAGAAGTTCGCTTAACAACCAAGTGGTTTCAAGTTCAGTACACCTACAAGGTACATCGGGTAAGTAACGATCAACAATACAAAATGTGTGTGTGTGTGTGTGTGTGTGTGTGTGTGTGTGTGTGTGTGTGTGTGTGTGTGCGTGTGTGTCTTTTCATTTCTCTTCGTTGTCTACTCACCGTTTGACAACCAGTGTGGGTTTTTTTTACATCCCCGTGACTTAACAGTTCGGCAAGAAAGAAACCGATAGAACAAGTACTGAACTCAAAATAAATACTCCGGTCAAATTGTCCGACTAAACCAGCAAGGTGGTGCTCCAGCATGGCAGCGGTTCAATGACTGAAACAAGTACAAGAATAAAAGTCTAACAAGTATCAAGAATTGTGTTGAGTTTTTACATGGTCGATTGGTGTACTAGAAATAGCAATGAAATTTCGTCCATATTTCAAGCTATGAAGGCACAGCGGATATTGTAGTCCTAGAAACATTATACATGCAAAAGAAGACTGGGTGGCCACATCTGCAATGCCTCAGTTCATATGCAGTCATGTTGAATCGAGGTGGACCCGAGGCTAAACAACAACGTCAACAAAACAAACAACACATTTTGAAAGACCAATCATTCGTTGCGTTATTATGTGTAATTACGTCATACAATTCACTTCATCAAATAATAAGAATCTGTTTAGAAGCGTATTTATGCCAAGTTGCAATGGTGCAGGATTTCCTTCACTCTAAGGGTCGTTCTTTGTGTTACTTGTCCTGTTTTCCATTTTTTCTCTCATTGTTTGCGTATTTAACTTATTTGTTTTCGTACTTCATTTACAGTTGGTGACGTCCTGTAACCATACATGCATATATATTAATATATATCATAATTAAGGGTATCTAAGAGATACAACCATGCTAGATATAGCTGCCAAAACTTGACTCTAAAACCACATTAAATGTTCATACAGCACCAGAAAAGTGCTGTATGAACATTTAATGTGGTTTTAGAGTCAAGTTTTGGCTGCTATATCTAGCATGAATGTATCTCTTAGATACTGTTAATTATAATTTTAATAATAATTATTACCTATGAGGTTTTTATTCCCATGCTAGCCACCTGAAATGATCGATATTTTAAATAACGATCTTAGTTATATAAATATATATATCTTTATATATAAAGGCCAAGAATCACTTTCTATTGAAAGAACTGACCAGCTGTATAGATGTAAGCACATTTTTCTTCTTTATCTCTTCCTTCCTTCTTTCTTTCTCTTTTCTATTAACACCTCTTTCAGATACAAAGGCACACACACACAAGCACTCTCTCTCACTTTCTCCCCATTCCTCATCCTCTTTTACTATCCTATATCTCTCTCCACTCCTACACACTCAATAATATTATAGAAAGAGACGAATCTCCTCAAAAAATCTAAATCTGAAGAATCCACTAGAGTGGGTGCAAGCGCTAATTAATATATGATTCACAAAAACATGTGACATATTAATAAAAATCTGTAAATATAAAACCATCCAGATTTCTGAGTACCTTATTTCTTCTAATATATAATACCTGTACATCACCTCCAAACCTTCTAATATATGTATGTATGTATGTATGTATTATGTATGTATGTATGTATGTATGTATGTATGTATGTATGTGTGTGTATATATGTATGTATATTCGATGGGCAACGTCTACCAAATTCGCTCATAAGGCATTAGTCGGACCGGAGCAATAATAGAAAATATCTGTCTAAGGTACTGCGCAGTGGGACTGAAGGCGAAACCAGGTGGTTGCAAAGTGAGTTGCTTAACTACACAGTCATGCCTGCGACTTCATTTTAAATAAATCAATTTTAAATAAATCATGTTAAGCAAATCAAGATAAAAGACTAACTTAAATTCCTTTGAATTTATTCAGGTAGTCGTAGATAAAATAAACAGGTCTGGATCGCCTTCGATTATAGATTTGCTCGATCAAGGATTATCTGTCGCTGACCAACCTCGTCGACAATGCCAGTGATAAGACGTGAAACTGAAAATGTTTTGAGGACAAGTCGGCTGGCACACATTAACCAATTCTGCTATTTGCCAGCATCTTGAAACAGTATACTGAAAAAAAATAAAATCAAATATACCAAAACAAAATATCACAAAGAAAGAACGAAAGAAAAGATAAACTAAATGTTTGTGTATGTTGTGACAGAGGCAAATATGTGAAAAACAGTATTTACTCGCCTGGTTGGGACGTTGCCAATTGTGCATTACATCTACATTAGAAATGTCTGTTCCATCAGTTTTGTATATATATTTGTGGTGACATTACTTTCTTTCCATTTGTTGAATCATAAGTGAAAACTGAATTTATTGTGTAAATTTGAAAATAAAAAAAGTGCCTTAAAGTACTTCGTACCACCGATGCCGCTATTTTCACCATCACCATCTGCAAAACCAGCACCAACAACGCCAACAGCAGCACCAGCATCAATACCCCTTTCAAATATGGACAGGACTTTGGAAACTACTTGTGGAAACACTTAAACATTCGTTGATATATAGAGAAGGTGCGTCAGCTATTTGTATACAAAATTTTAATTTAAGGTAAACAAAAATATTTCTAAGAAACACAGTATGTTTTATAGACTTTGGTACAGATAGTTTTGCGCGTAATAAAAGGCTAATCGATAAAGCCTCACTACGGCTTCTGAACGAGTGTGTTCATCAGGTAATCTTTATTCATGTTTGCCATAACATCCTCAGTAGCTGACATCAAGAAGTCCTTGGTATTACGGGCATATTTGTTGATCTCGCTCTCTCAACCGCGCCCAAGGCATAGTAGTCCAAGGGGTTTAAATCAGCTGAGAGAGTAAGCCAAAACGTTAGCAGTTACAGGATCATGAACATTTTCGGCCATCCACTCTTGAGTCATGCAAGCTGTGAGAGGGAGCAGAGTCTGGCTTGAACAGAGTAATTAAAGAATTTGAGTATTCAATTAATGGTTTTTCCCTTTGTGCAACAATCAAGTTATGGAAGATTAAGGCACACAAAAGACACCGGTTTTATAGTGGCGTAAAAGCCAAGAAAACGCATCGTCACAAAATCACACATATACAAACATGTATATGGATGGAGTTGTGGATGGTGTGGCTGTGTGTATTGGCACAGACATGGCTTTGTGGTTAAGAATCTCGCTTCCCAACCGCGTGGTTTTGTGTTCAGTCCATCTGTGTGGCATCTTGGATAATTGTCTTCTACTATAGCTCTGAAGTAACCAATACCTTGAGAGTGAATTTTGTAGACGGATGTTGTGTTAAAGCCCATTTTATATGTGCGTGTGTGTATGTGTTTGTGTGTGTGTGTGTGTGTGGTTGTTCTTTGCTCACCCCAATACTTAACAACCGGTGTTGGTTTGTTTACGTTCCCATAATTAAGTACTATAGTCGTGGTGTTCGCTTAAAGCCTTGAAGGCAGTGCCCCAGTATGGCAGCATTCCAGTGACTGAAACAAGTAAAATATTATAGGTTTTTCCCTTTGTGCAACAATCAAGTTATGGAAGATTAATGCACACAAAAGACATATTCTTCTTTTTGTATGTAGGAATTTATCTTCTATCGTTTTCAGATAGAAGAATCAGTTAGTTTCGACTAAATAGTGGAATTTCTACTGTTAACATGACTAAGTTTCATTCTTTACGTGTTGTAATTCGTCATCCTGATAAACATCTGCCTCACACAGAATCAAATAAATAAAAGACGAAGAATTAAGGAAATATTCTTAAAGCATAAAATCTTACATTTGCATATTTGGTGAATCCATTAGGTGTCATCAATTAACACATTTACGTCATGTTACAGAGATGTTAAAAATTATGGGCCTTGTGATATGCATGAGTTTCTCGACTATTCTACCTACTGGAAATCCGATTGAGTTTATAAGTTTACATATAAATTTATGGAAATTTATGTTCAAGATGACCTGAAAACAGTCGACATTTCTTGGAATGGCTGTGCTAGAGAGAAACAGCCGACATAACTAGGTGAACAACGCAGGACCTAAAGCTAAAGCTAATAATGGTTATAAGGGTCAGAAATCAACGACTCCGTCAGAATGTCTAAATGTGAATTTGTTGACGATCTTCTTACGTTTGATATTTCAGACATTTTATTTTTAAATAACACAACAGAGATATTGTAAAGAATAAATAAACAACTGACAAAGGAATGAAATATATCAAACAAAACCTTTCTAACCTTTAATAAATAAACATACCAAGCAAGAAAAAACAGATATTACACAAAACAGAACGAAGTCAACGACTTACTATTGAAACAGAAAATATTTATATCAAAATAATTTCGTTCACAAAGAAGCAAAGGTGAAAATTACTTTAAATAACATAGCATTCGTTATTTACATTATAAAACACTCTTTTTTATGTAAGCAACGTAATAAAGTAAATGAATTTTTGATTTACGTAATAATGAAATAAATTTACGTAAAAAAGAAATATTAAACAAGAGCACTCAGAGAGCGCAAATCTCCACCAAGGAAACACCACCGTCCTCTCAACGATTAGCCAGAGATGATTTTTATAATGAGAATATATGAAATAAACTCGACTGCTCTTGCAAACAAGAATACTAAAACTGAACCCAACCGATCTCAAAATTTAAGTAAAAAAAAAACGAAAAAATAATCCAGAATCCTTGTTTGGAACCCGACCGATCACAAAATCTAATCGGTTTATGCCAGTCACGGGGCCAAACATCCCTGAAAGTTTCATCAGAATCCATCCAATGGTTCTTGATATATCTTGTCCACGGACAAACAAACAAACGCTATTGAAAACAATACTTCCGCCTTCACTAAGGCGGAGGTAATAAATATACGTAATAAAGTAATTTAGTTTACGTAATAAATGTATTTAAGCATTTAAACTAAATGAACGTTTGATTTCGACAATGAATATTCAGTTGTTGGATAACCTGAAGTAATCATTGAATAAGCGCTTAAGTGGCTTAGTATTCCACAGGCAGTTGTACTCTTAAGGAAATTCTCTAGAGGAATTAGCGTGACTCGGTGCACGACAAAGCTGGTCATTTCAAAGACGGCTACAATCAATGCGATGGGCTTTTGCACAGCTACCATCAACCCAGTTTGGCTTGCAACGAGTCTCTCGTTAAAGATGCTTTCTCAGATTCATCACAGTGGGACTGAAACCGAGACCTCGTGATTACGAAAAGAAATTATTAATTATGCTGCCATGGATTTAGGCATTTACAATAATAAATGCATCAAGTAATGAATTTACATTACACAAATTGGCAGATAGCAATCAAATTAGTTATTAAAAAACAAGCGTTGTTGACGAATAATTTAATTATATAAATTGAAACAGCTATGCTACAACATGGCCGCAGAACCTAATTAGGAGCGAATAACAAACTCTGTATCCCTTATCCCTCCTATAACAAGCACATAACCGTTTCCCACAAATGACTGCTAATCCTGCCAAACCAAAGGAAATTCTTTGTGAATTCACTCGACGTGCTAAAATAGCAGCCAAATGTTCCTTAAATTACATTCCATTGTTTTAAGGGCAATAAGGACAGATTGGATAAAGCGGTCCTAGATATGTCATTAATTTGTTCCTTTATTATTATACTGACTCTGGCTATACATCAAAGCGAATATATCAAAGGTTTAATTGATCATAACAACTCCAGTACTTATACGTCAGTCAAATACTATTCTATCGACACCTTTTTGTCGAACCACTCAACTACAGAACATAAGTATAATACAGACACGGATTCACACCGCGCACACACCATACACCTACACATCATGCTCGCATGCTCACACACATATAGGTATATTTATGATATATGATATTATATAGGTGTTTAGGTTAAATTCCACTTGTTCCTTTTCAAGCACATCTCCTTATTCCATTATACAGTCAATAGGTGGCCACAGTTGCAGTTTATATATAAACGAACGTCTGTATGTGTGTCTGTCGATTTATAGGGAGAAGGGCTACAGCAGCTACAGAGAAACTAAAAGTTAATTCTTGTGTAAAATATTCCGAGGAAAACAATGGAAGTGGTCCCGAGTGTCTAGATTCCTCACTAACGGAGCTACCAAAAAAAATGCCCAGTCTAAGGAAGATAACATAGTTACAAACGTACAAACGTGGACGCACAAACAGATGATTATGCAGAATACATACATACGTACACACGCGCATACATACATATATACACATACGTAAAACACACTGACTAAATACCAATCTTGAGTAATTGACCTTCTCAAAACCAGAAAGGAGAAAGCTAATTCGAAGACTACAAATCCAGTCCATCACTGGAACTGTAAAAATCTGTAAAACTTTCCAGAAGTTTATTATTTAAATATATATGATCATGTCTAGATATGCAGTTATATACATGAGAATACATACATAAAACATACAACTCTGTACAAACATATACATACATACATACATACATACATACATACATACATAAATACATACATACATACATACATACATACATACATACATACATACATACATACATACATAAATACATACATACATACTAACATACATACATACATACATACATACATACATACATACATACATACATACATACATACATACATACATGATGGCTGCCCCCTCGTTATCGAGTATGGCCATTGCACGAAGCTTAACTGTTACTGGTGCTGTGATCGAATGTGACTTTTTAGCCCAGCTAAAGATCTACAAGTGTTGTACAGAATTGGTAACTAATATCTTCACCGGTAATAGCCGGCTGTAGTTGTAACTGGGCTTCATGTACCTTTGCATGTCGTTTAAGTCCTCCTGCCGAATCACACTCTTTGTCCACATACATGCATACATACATACATACATACATACATACATATATACATACATATATATACATACATACATACCTACATACATACAAAATACCCAATTGTTGATGTTGAAATTCCAATGAAGGAACCTTGGATCTAGGTCAGAAACCATATCTCTCTCTGTTGGCAAGAATCCTTGAAATAAACTGAACAATGACGTACATTCCTATGTGTAAACACATGCACGCTGACGTACACGCATGTGCAAAAACAAACAAAAAGAAACGCAGCTCCGATAACGGACAGGGTCAACAAAGATGGAAGACGTTGCATGAAGCAAAGAAAATTTTAGAAGAAAAAATAAATAAATAAATAAATGAGTGGAAATCGAACAGGTGAGTGTTAATAAGGCATCAAAGCAGAATGACTCTCCCCAGACACAACGAAACTGCAAGTAAGTTCTGGAAAAACTAAAAACGGAAAATTACTCATGGTCTATTTTTCAAATTTTACGATGTTTGATTTTCAATTGTGTCCTTCATTATTCACTGTGTTTGAAGAATTATGCTACTCACGGAGATAGATTGTTACTATATATTTCCTATTAAATTTGTGCGTGTACTTTAATATCATTATCATATTTTTTTATTCGTTTTATATCTATATCTTCAAGCCACCAGGCTGTTTGTCTAAGAAAAGCTATTTGTATTTTCACTTGCTCTAATACTTAAGTTCAATGAATAAGTCAACAGCCATTTCTTACATATGTTCTAAGTGAATAACTTTCAATATCCATAGTACAATTTTGGCAGCTTATTTCAACCCAGTCAATGACGGGTGTTTCTGCTAGTATACATATATATATATATATATATATATACATTTTTTCTCTCCTTGTTTTTTTCTGTGTACTTTTCTGTAGAAGAGCGTAGTCTCGAACGTAAAAGACTTTTTCTATTCCTGAGCGCTATACTAATACATCTGTTTGTTTTGTACACCACCTGTCTTCGTCTTTTGTTTATTTTCATAAACTTTCCCTTTAGATATATATATATATATATATATAGATAAGATCGTGGTTTTAGAGTCAAGTTTTGGCTGCTATTTCCAACGTGATAGTATCTCTTAGATACCCTAAATTATAATTTTAATGGTAATTATATATACGCATATATATTTATATACACATACATATGTATTTATATGTTTGTATATGTGTTTGTGTCTTTGTGTATGTGTTTGTCACATGCCCCTGCTTGGAAACTTGTGTTGGTTTGTTTACGTCCTCGATCTATAAAAAAGACCACTGGAGTAAGTACCTGGCATTAAAAAATAAGTACTGAGGTCGATTTGTTCAACTAAAACCCTTCAAAGCGGTGCCAAGATATGTTCGCAGTCCATGTATATCCATTCGTGTGCCTGTGTGTGTGTCTGCGTGTGTGTTGTGTGTGCTCGTCTCAGTGTGTATATACATGTGTGTGCCTTTGTGTGTGTGTGTGTGTGTGTGTCGTTATGTATGTGTGTGTGTGCATTTGTGTTTGTGTGTGTGCTCGTCTCAATGTGTATATATGTATATTAGATGTAGCTTGGATATTTATTGCTAATAAACTAATGTCTGTAATAAACTGCACGTCTGCAGTTATTAAAGTCAGCGAGGAAATTGAAGAATGTTTCAAAGATTGGCAATAAGAATAAGAAATGTCACGTATGAGAGGCAATATTTACAGGCATTAAACACATGTAAATTACTATCACGTGACCGAATGTCATAGATACGAAACGACGCCCGTGATTATTTATGTGAAATACAATATCGCAAGCATTTTTCTGAAGAATTGGTCGATTGGTTGGTTCACTTGATTGCTTGCTTGGCAGATTGGTAGCTTGACTGGTTAGTTGCTTGTCTCATTAATTGATCGTTGAATGGATAGTTAGTTGGTCACTTAGTTTCTTGTTGTTGTTGTTGTTTAAGGGCCGGTTTCCCGGTTTCATTAGCGTATAAGTTCTCCATCTGGACAGGACGCCGGTCCGCCGTAAGTTACTTTCTTAGTGGTTAATTAGTTGGTACGTTTATTGGTTTGTTTGTGGGTTGGTTGGTTGGTTGGTAATGGATGCTGATTGGTTAATTGGATGGCTAGGTGTCTGGGTATCTACATTGTCAGCCACTTACCCGGCGTGAACGTTGCTACTTAGTTATCGCCGTTGCTGTTCCTTTCCTTTGGCGCCAGATCAATCACTAATAAACAAATATAGGATTAAAGACGTTCCAGTCATGACCGTCCCTTGCCGCCTTCTTCAACTCCGTATCCATGACCACATTATACAAAACGTTCCCGTTTTTCTCTGAGTGTAGGGCATTACTTGAGAGAATCTAGCTGCTATTTCTAGCAGTTAACGTGACCACATAAATACTCTCTCACTGGATTGACGTTCTATTACATAATATTTGGTGGTGATGATACAAAATACATTGTCTGTGGGTTATATTATTATTTAATATCGTTACTATTGTTTAGAATACTTACTGTGCTATAGTGCTCCAAATATTGGTTTCAGATTTTGTGGAGGAGCTAAGACGATTACATCAACCCAGTACTCA
>NC_043002.1:50613342-50623342 GCF_006345805.1 Octopus sinensis | reverse complement strand
ACAAGCTAATAATGACCAATATTTGTGCTGATAAAAGAAGCTTTGGAAATAGGAGAAAGGAATGCGATGTGGTTGGTCTTGTAAATGGTAACCACGTTAATAAGGCTAATAATGAGATTTGTAAGGATGAAAATACCATGGACGATAACGGTAACGGGAGGGAAGGGGTTACAAATAATATGAATCATAAATGTGAATTAAGGTGTAAAGTTAGGTTTAGGTCTAATGAAGGTGGTAATAGAAATAAGAATAACACTAGTAGTAATAGAGATATGAATATTAATAATAGATACAGAAGTGCCCTTACATTTAGTACATCAAGCCAAGCAACATATTGTAATCCCACTATTAATACTAAGCATAGGATTCGTCAAGTTACTTGGTTTGCCCCTCCCTTTTCATTAAGGGTGAAAGGTTTAACAAAGCTATTTTTTAAGTTATTGAAGAAAATTTTCCCAAAACACCATACGTATTATTCAATATGTAACAAGTCAACAATCAAGCTGGCCTACTCAGTCACTCCCAATGTCGGATATATTATTGCTTCGTTGAACAGAAGTAAAATAAGACGCTATAATAATAGAAATGATGACAGAAGCTTTAATGGAAAATTCATCAGAGACATAGAAGAGGGTATTAATATTAATAGTACGTCTTCTGAAATCGATTGTGAAAGGCGTGTTGGGGTGACAAATAATATAAATAGTAGAGATAATCATAATAATGATGTCGGTGATGATATTAGTGATTATAATGATTATCAGGGTGGTATTGATGGTGTTAATAGTAGTGGAAATGGTAATAAAAATATTAGTAAAAATGAAAATACAATTGAAAATAAGAAGAATGGAAATAGTAGGAATAATAATAGAATAATTATACCGGAAAATAGTACGAACGATGGTGAGGATGATATGGTGGATCCTAGTACAAGGAATGCACACGGTTTCGGAGTTATCAATAATACGAGACCCCGTAGCAGGTTGAAGAAATGCAATTGTAGGGACCCAACTGAATGTCCGATTAGGGGAAATTGTCGCCAGGAAAATGTGGTTTATAAATGTAGTGTTGAGGCTCAAGGAGGCCAGATAAAAATATATATCGGAAGCACAGTAGACTTTAAGCAGAGGTATCGATCCTACCTGAGCTCCTTCAACAATTCTAAATATAGGACCTCTATAACACTGGCATTACATATTAACGACCTCAAGGAAAGGAATGTTGAATGTTGAAGTGGTAAACGAGATTTAACTAAAGTAATGTAATTATTAAAAAATAGGTAGGGAATTTACAAGTAGAATAGCAATAAAAGTTACAGCTAACCAATAACAAGTGAATTAAGTTTAGTAAGTATAGTGAGTGGAAAACGAGATAAAACTAAAGTAATGTGATTATATAAAAAAATAGCTGTTAGTCGAGGAATCCAACATGAGTATGTGGCTTTGCATGTATGGGAGAATTTATAAAATTGGAATAAAATAAAATAAAATAAATTAAGTGCTGAAGTGAAACGGGCCAGATGGCGCTGCGTGCATACAATTTCCTATGGCGACTGTATCGAATGGCTTGCGTATAAAGTTCCATTCAAGATCGACGTAAAATTTTTTCTGGGAGTAGGTAAATATCGTGTTCTGAGAATGGCCGGTATGTGACTATGTATTTGTGTGTTTGTTCATGTTTTATATGTGTTGTATATGACATCCTGACGAGAGGAGTGCCAATTTTAAGTACTATTTCAAGTACTGATATGTCTAGTATTGATTGGCACATCCCCGAAACGGCCCGTAGATGGTGGATTTCTGTATATCTTATATTTTTGTAAGCTTGTATGTGTATTGTGTTTTATGTACTATTCGCCGGAATTTTACTCGTGTCTTGATATGCTATATTTTTATATTATCACTATATTTATTCCTCTTATTCTAAGAGTTTTAAGCGTGTTATATGTAAAATTTATATTTATATTTATATTTATTTTTATATTTATATTTGTATTTATATTTTTATTTGTATATGATAGTTATATATTACTGAATTTTTAAATTTCTAATATGTCGGACTGTATTGATATAAACTAGTATATAAGATTTGCATGTTTTTGCCTATCTTTGAATTTTGTGGTGTTCCTGTGGTTGTTGCTCCTATTGCCTCCACTTGGATAAAAAGTATATATATATATATATATATATATATATATAATATATATATGTATACACACATAGGCGCAGGAGTGGCTGTGGGTAAGTAGCTTGCTAACCAACCACATGGTTCCGGGTTCAGTCCCACTGCGTGGCATCTTGGGCAAGTGTCTTCTATTATAGCCTCGGGCCAACCAAAGCCTTGTGAGTGGATTTGGTAGGCAGAAACTGAAAGAAGCCTGTCGTATATATATATGTATGTGTATGTATATGTTTGTGTGTCTGTGTTTATCCCGCTAGCATTGCTTGACAACCGATGCTGCTGTGTTTACGTCCCTGTCACCTAGCGGTTCGGCAAGGGAGACCGATAGAATAAGTACTGGGCTTACAAAGAGTTGGTCCCGGGGTCGAGTTGCTCGATTAAAGGCGGTGCTCCAGCATGGCCGCAGTCAAATGACTGAAACAAGTAAAAGAGTAAAAGAGAGATATACTTATACATCTGTTTGTTTTGTACACCACCTGTCTTCGTCTTTTGTTTTTTTCGTAAACTCTCCCTATATAATATATATATATATATATATATATATAATATATATATATATAATATATATATATATATATATATATACACATAGGGCTTTCATTTTCCGTCTACCAAATCCACTCTCAAGGATTTGGTAGGCCATGGACTATAATAGAGTACATTTGTCCAGGCTAAATGAAATCCATCTACCGCTCCCCTCTCCCTTCCTTGTGTGTGTGTGAGTATTTGCGTTTGTATCTGTGGGTAAAGAGATAGAAAGGAAGGGAGAGGGGAGCGGTAGATAGATTTCATTTAGGCCTGCTGGAACCCTGGGGAGTTCTAGGAACTTTTGGCGTTTGTCTACTCTAGCGCCACTAAATGTGTATCGGCGGGTAGGTAGCTCATATATTATACCTTTTATGATTTTGAAGACGGTCAAGGGAAAGTAAAAATAAAGATAAAATAAGGGAGGAAGATGAGGAGAGAAGAAAAAAAATATATATATATGTGTGTGTGTATGGGTGTGTATATTTATATATATATATGTGTAGATATATATGTGCGTGTGTCTGCGTGTTTGCATGTATGTGTATGTGTATTTGTATATATATGTATATGTATATATATGTATATGTATGTATGTGTATGTATGTGTATGTGTGTATATATATATATATATATGTATATATGTATATATATGTGTATATATATGTATGTGCTAGTGTATTTATATGTATGTATGTGTGTGTCTGTATGTATATACATGGGCATATGTATATGTATGTGTATGGATATTCGTATGTGTATGTATGTGGGTTTGTATGTATATTTATTTTATATGTTCTTTTATGTATACTTATCTATTTCTTCCCTCTACTTAATAACAACAACAACAAACTTACTAAAAGCGATAGTCTTCTAATTTACCTAAAACTCTATTAAATTATTTAATTATTCTATTTATTTTTATTTATCACTGATTCTTTTGACCACTCCCCTAAGAAAGACAGTTTGTGCCCTGCTTACCCAAAAAATGTCCCCCACCACCACCCCATTAAATCTGCCTAAATGTATAAATGCCAGAACTTATTTTGACAGCAAGCTTCTTGATGATTTAATTTGAATAAAACAGTTCTAGTCCTGTAGAAGCTCCTTCTATAAAATAAAAATATATATATATATATGTATATATAGGTATCCCTCATGGAATGGCTACATCGGGTTACATGATTTCGGAATTATGAAGAAATTCCACTTTTCTAAATATTGGGAATATTCTAAAATTTCGAAAACTGCACTTCTGTCTTGGTCAAAAGGACATTTCTTAAGGGTGTTTCTAAGATAGAACCGTTCAATATCATAGCTTCTGGGGAACGTCTTGATTCTTGTCTGGATATTGCAGGTTTGGATGTCTATAGAATGGATTTCTTCTATAATTCTGTCAAATATCGTATCAGTATTAGTACTACAAATGTATTGTGGGATATCTTAGTGTAAGAGAAAAGTTCCAAGAATGTAATTTTTTTAAAGTCTTGTATCAAATTTGCCACTCTTCATCTTTTTGCACATACATCTGTACAAATATATGTATGATATATTATGTACATATCTTGACACGTGCATCAATCATTATGCGGAGCAAAGCAGTTAAATACACCATTGATCTGAAAGTTTTGTATTTTTACCATGTTCAACAGTCTGAACATATTCGATCTGTGAATCAGCTGGCAATCTTTCTCTGCCAATATAAACCTTTAATTCGCCAACAAAGGTATTATAGATATACTTGTCTCTTGTTATTGATCCTAACATACAACCCCTGAATTTTCGTAAAAGAAAAGACAGTGAATTTAGTAACAAAATAAACAAACTGTCTTTCTGGAATATTCCCGTTGAAATATAAAATCACATATAATAATCTTCTGGTTTCAGTTATAAGCTTTTCTGAGCCTCTCAATACCAGTAACTAAAAAGGCAAGGGCAACAACAGGTATGTATGAATGACGAGGTGAATAGTTAACGAAACATTTAATTGTTCAACGAGGAAACATGCTGTGAACTTTCAGCTAGGACCCTTGAGCGCCTTTAGTGGATTTCACTCTCTTGAAAGCATTCGATGCAGGTTTCCGGCAGGTGTGTTGCCATTACATCCCCTGCAACACCATCCTCTACTCCTCAAAATGCCAAAGACCAGAACTAAACCCTCTGGACAATTTTCCTTCTTCTTCGCTAATATCTATGAAATTCGTTCCAATTTAAATCCCAGTCGCCATTCCTTATTCACAAACAAACCACACATCCTATTCGTATCTGAGACACCATCTCTCAATCTCTATCTCCAAACCATCTCAGCTGTCCAAATTTCATAATCTGTTCTAACTGTACTAGCACTCACGTCTCTCACTCTTTCTCTCTCTCTTCTCTCCTCTCTCTCTCTCTCTCTCCCTCTTCTCTCCTCTCCTCTCCTCTCTCTCTCTCTCTCTCTCTCTCACTTTCTTTCTTTCTCTGATATCAGCAATAATTACCATTAGCAACTCTGCACCAATTTTTCCATTCTCCAAACACCTATGCGCCTTCTGTCCAGTATCTCTTCTACCTGCATTGATAACAAATATCTTTCTTCCCCCTCTCTCCGAATTCATCGTCCTCAGTGACTACAGCACTCACGACGACTTATATATCTCTCATTTATCCTACACTGATGCCCACTAGTACAGAAGCTAAGTGTTTTGTAGTTCCCAGCTCATTTCATCAACTTGTTTCATCTCCTACACACATTCCAAACGCACAACTACAACGTCATCCAACCACTGTTTCATCGCAACCACGAGAAAAGTTCACACACCAGACAATCGCCCTCCACACCCGATGAAATTTCTGGACAACTAACAGGCTAGATCTCCGCCAGTTAATCCCGATCCATCAAAAACAGTTCATGTTCCTCTATATACACAACACACAACACAAAACCTTCAAGTGATTCATTTACACTTGAGTTGTTTTCGTTGCCCGTTTTCTACATAGCACACACTTCACAAATATCTTTTATTTGTATCCTCCTCGATCATGCGAGTACCATCAACATACATGCACACATACAAAGTACGAAAATTCCGTCAATCACTTCAAAGCAGCAAGGCCACCGAACCCTGAAACGTACTCCGAGAGCTCTACCTAGCTCATATACGCACCGAACTCTTCAATTTATCCCTCATTTCAGAGATATACCCTGATATTTGGAAATCCGCTACAGCGAGTCCTACTCTCAAGAAAGGTAACTTCTCTAATTTGAACAACTATCAGCCTGATGCACTCACCTCTAATATATTTAAGGTAATGAAGAAACCATTAACAACAATGTCCTCCAAAATCTTGTATTAGTCTGTCCTCAAAAACCACAAGTGTAGTCTCTGCAAAGCTAGATCCACTGATGGTCTCCATCCCTTTCAGTGAACTTTTTACTTTGGAAGGTTTTGATGAAAGTAAAGTTGCCGTCCTCGACATTAACAAAACGTTCGACCGTTTTTGGCAAATAAATTTCCTATAGAAATTTGCTGACTTTGGGCTCCCCTAACCACTCGTCTCTTGGATAGTACTATAGCTGTTTCTCGTTCCATCAACTTGAACGTACCTCGGGTTTCGGTTTGTCCTATACCCTATTCTTTCTGTATTATCAATGACTTACTGCTACACTCTACAATACCCACTCTTACGAGGTGATACTACTATTCATTCCCCACTAATATTCATCACCAAAGCATTATACACGTCAAATCAGCACAGACTTTCGGAACAAAGGCCTCAAAAACACATTCCAATGTAAACACACCAATCTCGTTTCTTTAATTAGCAAAAGATAAAATAATACAACCACAACTCATATTTAAAAAAACGTCATTGTAACGCACATCTAGTCATGAGATATTAGACTGCTTAAAAGCAATCCATTTGGGGGATCGCACTACACCTCAAAACATCCTTCTGTGATAAGTATCCTAAACATCGCTAGGACCGCATCCCAGTGATTGGTTCTTCTTCAGGTTCAGAAGATTCAACCCCTGGCAATTGATACTTAAAGCTCAGATAAGTATTGCTCAAATATTTCCGACGTTGCTGCTACTGTTACTGGCCACACAGACCCACTAAACTACAACCAGAAAAGGGCCATTCGTCCCTCTGGCCTACAGGTGCACTGTCTCTTGTTTATATCGTTTCTATCGCTACTGTAATAGCCTCAGCACCAGATATCAGGCTAGGCTCAATCGTTCACGTCTCTCCCCTCTCTCATCAAATTTGTAGGTTCAATCACCAGACACAGCAAATAAAAGAAATAATTCTTAAATTTTCCTAAATACACAGACACGCGCAAACACACACACAATATACCTCGTATTTAGGTCCACTCCGTTTGTTTAATTCACATACACGTAAATATATATATATATATAATAATATATATATATATATACACACATACATATATATATATATGCATACATATATATGTGCATATGTGTGTGTGAGGTGTTGTGCGCTCGTGTGTGTGTACATCTATTTATGTGCGTATGTCATAGTATTTGTGTTTCTTTGGACCAGTGTTTGACATTCGGTATTGGTTTGTTAACGTCCCTGTAAGTTAGCGCTTTGTTAAAAAGAAAAAGATAGGGTTTGAAAAGGGAGTAGGTAGTGCGGTCCATTCGTTCGATTAAAACCCTTAACGGTTTCAAATACCACACCACAAATACACCATATGTATGATATGTGGTGTGTATATTATATATATATATATATAATATATATATATATAATATATATATATATGGCTTTCAACATGTGATCTCTTGAGCACCACCAGCAAAAATATTTTTTTCCTCTGTCTTCCCTTCTCGGGATTTTTCCTTCTCCTTTGTTTCCGACGAAGAGCTCCGCTCGAAACGTTAAGCCCTCCTTCCCTTCTTTCCTGAGCGTCAAATAATACTTTAATTGTTCCACGTCCTCGCGTTGCTGTGTTTTTTCTGTGTTTTCTTGTTTGGATTAACTACATATATATATATATATATATATATTATATATATATATATATATATATATATATATATATATATATATATATATATATATATATTAATTAATAATAAGGGTGAGAGAATTAGATACTAATTTAATAGTATATCTATTCAACACCAAGTGGCCCAGTGCTCCGAGAAACCTGGATTATTATAATATTTATATATATATATTATATATATATATATTATATATATAATGCATACATGCGCGCTAATGCATACACACTCACAAGCAAATGCACACACACTCACACACACTCACACACACAGACACGCGCACACACAGAGGCATATATGTGTTTGTTTGAGCGAGCATGTATGTACATACAAACACACAGGCTGACGCGCACACACGCACACACACATAATCCTCTAGATTCATTTATATTTGCACAGAAAAAAGCACTCGCTCACATCCCCGCTACAAATACACGCATGTACATGCACGAATTTAATCGTATACAGAGCAAAAAAAGAAAAAAAGGAACAACAGTCTTCCACGTATGTGCATAGATAAATAAGCAAAGGGGAGCTATGCTTCAAACTGCGACCCGGTTTCGTTTTCCTGACTGTGGATTAACGACATGGTTAATTAAGAAATTATAATCACAAGGCATATATGGAAATGGCAAAAATATGTAACACATTCCAGAAGCTTAGTACGCACACACATATATACATACATACATTACATACATATATATACGTACATACATTCATATATATATTACATACATGCATACATACATGCATACGTACACATATAAGACCAACATATACAAGTATACAATAATATACATACATGCATATTCACAGACACGCACATATAAATATACATACATTCACATATACATGCATACGTATACACATATAAATATATGCATAAATACATAGATGTATTTGTACATGCCAACATATACATGCACTTACATACATACATAAATACGTACATACATACATACACTACCTAGTTTGTATCTAAATTACACGAATTATTCCGCAATGTCGGACACAACACACAAATATTCATATACATACTCACGCATATATGTATGTATGTATGTATCTATGTATGTAAGTATATGTGTACGTATGTATAAATATATATGCATATATATATATATATATATGCGTATATAAGCATGTAAATGGGTGCACGTGCGTCTATGAGGGAACCTTTGGCTGTGTGGTAAGATGTTTGCTTCCTAAACACATAGCTCCGCGTTCAGTCCCACTGCGTGGCAACTTCAGGAGGGGTCGATCAAAGTCTTTAAAGTGGATTCGGTAGATAGAAGCTGAAGGAAACCTGTCCTATAGATAGATAGGTAGATATATATTTAGATAGATAGAGAGAGAGAGAGAGAGGGGGAGAGAGAGAGAGAGAGAGGGAGAGAGAGAGAGAGAGAGAGATATGTTTGCGCGCGCGAAGTGTTGTCCGACAGCACTTTGCAACCGATGTTAGTGCGTTTACGTTCTCGTAACGTACTGGGTCAGTGAAAGAGATCTATAGAATAAATATGAGGCTTTTTAAGACATAAGTAGTGTGGTCCACCCGTTCGACTGAAAATTCTACGAGGAGTTGCTGCTAATCACAGATCGATATCAGTATGATTTGAACGTTCGACAAAAAGGAAGAATCAAGTGTGGTTTTAAGGACTCTTCTATTTTTGTTTCTGAGTTCAATTCCAGCACATGTCCACTTTATTTTCATCCTTACGATCTCGCTAATATTTCTACTAGAGAAGCCGATGAACAGACAGAATCGTTATCACGCCGGCTAAAACATTTAGCGGCATTTCGTCAGTCTTTACGATCTAAGTTCAAATTCCGCCGAGGTCGACTTTGCTTTTTATCCTTACGGGGTTGTTAAATTAATTACCAGTTCAGCATTGGGGTCAATGTAATGAACTAGCCCCCCCCTCACCACAAATTTCAAGCTTTGTGGCTTTAGTAGAAAGGAATACTTATATTGCGCGCTGGCAGAACCGTTCTGAATTCAAATTCCGCCGAGGTTGACGTTGTCTTTCATCCTTTCGAAGTGGATGAAATAAGTACCGGTTGAGTACAGGGGGTCGATGTAATCGACTTACACCTCTCCCTCGAAATTTCAAAATATGAAACCAATATTCTTACTAGTGATTAAAAGAATTAGAGGCTTGTATTTAAATAACTATACCACCGAAGATGGTGCTTCAGCATGTCCGCAATCCAGTGACAGAAACCAGTAGATGATTGAACGCTCACATGCTTCTTATGCATACATATATGTA
>NC_043002.1:50608342-50610842 GCF_006345805.1 Octopus sinensis | reverse complement strand
ATCGACTCCATTAGTTTTTTTTCTTTCTAATTTCTGGAACTTATTCTAAATCTCTCTTTTTCCTGAAATCGCTAATTTACGGAAACGTAAGCAAACCAATACCTGTTGCTAAGCGGTTGCGACGGGGTGGGGGAAAAAGCAAGCTCAAGGACACGCGCGCATAGATAAAGAGAGAGAAGAGAGACAGAATATGTGTGAGACAGAGAGAACGCGATAGAGAGAGAAAGAGAGAGATAAAAGGGTAAAAAGCCCTTCGATCATGAATGATTATGGACCTTGGAATTGCATACCAGCCTCTCCTCACCGCGCCATTGATGTTATCCAAGGGAGAGGCAAAGGATGATGCAGCTTGGTACCAGTGAAGTCGCAATTCATTTCTACAGCTGAGTGAACTGGAGCAACGTGAAATAAAGTGTCTTGCTCAAGAACACAACACAGCACACATCCCAGTCCTAGAATCGAAATCACTACCCCATAGTTGTGAGCCCGACACTCTAATCACTGAACCATGCGCCTTCACTAGATGATAGATAGATAGAAAGACAGGCAGGCAGAAAGACAGACAAACATACCGACAGACAGTTGGAAGGCAGACAGACAGACAGATAGGTTGGTAGATAGATAGATAGATAGATAGATAGATAGATAGATAGATAGATAGATAGATAGATAGATAGATATGTTTCTTTATTAGCCACACAGGGCTGCACACAGACAGGACAAATTACAAGGTAGAGCTTTTCTTTTGGGGGTAAAAAAAGGGGGGTTGGTTTTCGATCAAAAGGGATCGTAAAAGGAAAGAAGGGGGGGGGAATTGATCAATAGGGATCGTTTTCACAGAAATGTCAATATGAAGTGTAAAGGGGAGGACAGGTGAGGTTTACCCGTGGAAAGAAAAGCCTACGGAAAAGACCACGGTAACCTCGGTCAATGATAGATAGATAGATAGATAGATAGATAGATAGATAGATAGATAGATAGATAGATAGATAGATAGATGACCGGCTTCTTTCAGTCTACAACTACCTTTCAGTCTACGACTCACAATTGGCCCGGAGCTATCGTAGAAGACACGTGCCCAAAGTGACGCGCAGTGAAACTGAACTCGGAACCATGAGTTTGGGAAGCAAACTTCTATCCACACAGCCATGTCTGCTTAAATATATGCATGTGCGTATGAATGTATATGTGTATGTATGGATGGATGGCTAGATGTAAGTTTGTATGTATGCATGTATATATGTATACGTATGCGTATGTATGTATGTATTATGGTATACTGCTGGACAGACTGTAATTTTAAATGCAAGTAATGTGGGCAGGGAATTACGTTCAGGAATGTTACACGTTTATGCGAGATACTCAGCCACTTACGCGTAATAAGTAATAAGTTCAATTATTTGAACTTCTTTTATTGTTATTGATACATCAGACGATGTAAACCAAATTACAGCTACACTCACACAAACACACACACACAAACACACACACACACACAAACACACCCGCACCTACACTTACATACACATTGATACACACACGCACAACACAACACGACTTATTGAAATATATACTTACACACACACATAAACAAACACACACGCACACTCACACATATACATCCATGCATTCATACATTCATAGACACGCACGAACACCACATGGCTTATTGAAGCATACGTTATACACACACGCACACGCATACACACAAAAGCACACATACACACAGACACAAACCTGTACACGCACTCACGCGCGCACACACAGTCAAACACTCACACAGGCACGAACCTACTTAAACACATATTCATACTTAAACACACACACACGCACACGCATACACACACACACACACACACACACACACATACACAAACACATACAGAGAAAAATCCCCATTTCCTTGATAAAGTCAAATACAACCCCCCCAATAAAAACACACACACACACGCACACACAAATTCAGAGGCAAATATGCATAGCAACACACACACACGTACAATCATGCACGTATAGACACACATACGCACGCACACACACACACACACACGTTTGTATAAACAATTACATCTAACTTACATGTGTACAGTTAGTATTGATTAAATCAAAACATATACACACACGCATACACAAACACACGCGCACACACAGTTTTTTTTACTCTTTTAACCTATTACTTGTTTCAGTCATTTGACTGCGGCCATGCTGGAGCAACGCCTTGCGGAAATCGAACCCAAGGCTTATTCTTTGTAACCCTAGTACTTATTCTATGTGGCTCTTTTGCCGAACCGCCAGGTTACGGGGACGTAAACACACCAGCATCGATTGTAGGGAGACAAACATAGACACAAAAACATACACAAACATATACACACACAAGCACACACAAACACACACATTATATATATATATATATATATATATATATATATATATATATATATATATTAATATTGAAATAAAACATATGCATATATATAAACATATATGTATGTACCTA
>NC_043002.1:50593854-50608242 GCF_006345805.1 Octopus sinensis | reverse complement strand
TTATTGGAAACCTGTAAATATACTGCTACTAATTATTGGTTGAAAATGAAATAATAGAATACAGAGCAAAAAATGAATTTCGTTTAGACAAACACTAATAACATACTAGTAAAGCACTAATAATAGAGCCTACTAAATTATTAACAATATATATTACTGAAGCATTAAAGCTAATAATCTTGTTAACAAGATTAAACCACGGAAAAGTAAATCTACCGACAGGCTACATATCGCTAGTATAATTTACAAATTTGATAGCAAATTTCATATGGAACTCAAATATATATGAGTGTATGCGCGTGTTTGTGTGTGTGAGTGTATGTGTGTGTGCGCGCGTGCGTGTGTGTGTTCGTGTAAGCATATATACCACCGTGTTTATAAATGTGGAACGGCACCTGCTACAGAACGTTGTCTCATAGAAAAATCTCATAGAGAATTGTCCGTAAAAAAGATTAGGATTTCAGTCAGAACGGCGGTAGATCACCAGACACAGTGTTTCGGCCTGATTTTTTCTCCTCAGTAACGCAGTGACGATCACCTCGGGCATTTGACTCACACGTTTCTCTTTTTTTTTTTTTCTTGTGGAGCCCTTTGATTCCTGTTTTACTCCGTTTGACTCCCATTGCCATTCAATGCTTTTAAAAAAAACCTATTCTATTTTCAATATTAAATATTATTAGGAAATGTATAAGAAAAAATTGTTGAAATATTTTGTGTATTTTAAAAGAAATATGAGAAGGTTGTTGCCATAAATATTAACAAAAAAAAAATCTTATATGGATCACCATGAGTCATATGAATCCTGGTTGAGATGCACTGCGCAAGACCAGTGTAGCACATGGTAATGATGATCATGGTGTGGGGGAGAAAGAGGAAAAGGAGTTGGCGGAGGATAGAAAGAACTGCCAAAGTTATTCATTAGAAGGCGGTGTATACCATCTATTTGTTAGATTACGGAACATAGAGATTAACGGATGTCGTGGTGTTCATGGCGCTCATAGTACATTATATTACTAGATTTCTTTCAACAGTGGATTGAAACCCAGTAGTTAACATACAATCATTACCATATAGACAGCAAATGTATATGTGTATGTGTATGCGTGTATGGTTGCCCGTATGTTTGTGTGTTTGTTTTCATCTCTGTATGTCTTTGTGCAATTACCGCATACGTGTATGAGTACGTGCGTTTGATAATGTGCTAATACAAATATTTATATACATGCGCGTATAAGTCTATGTACATGTGTGTGTGTGTGTGTGTGTGTGTGTGTGTGTCTAATCACAGGTCTGAATATCAATATCTATAGAAAGATACGCACACGCCTCCATATACACACTCATGTGCGTGTGTGTGCTTTGTTGCATTTTGTGCGCGTGTGTGTAGAGTGTATGCGTCATATATATATATATATATATATATATATATATAATTATATATATAGAAGAGAGAGAGGAGAGAGAGAGAGTATGTGACGGACATAAATGAAGCAAGTTACATGCTTACGTGTGTATGCGAGTGTTCATGTATATATATATATATATAATATATATATCTATATATATATATATATCATATATATATATATATATATATATTTGCGTGTGTGTATATATATATATATACAAATACATTGATATATATGTCAATGCCTTTATATACATATATTTGTATACATTCATATGCATAATATATATATATATATATATATATATATAATGGTTTTCTTTCAATCACTCTCTAGCGGCGTATCTCTCTATTTGTCTATCCATATCTCTCTCTGTCTATTATCTATCTATCTATCTATCTATCTATCTATCTATCTATCTATCTATCTATCTAGCTCTCTATATCATCTATGAATAAAAGTCCTAACGTTATTTATTCAACAAAATATGCCCAACACGTCTCCGCTTTAATTTAATCACAAAATTTGAAATTCACTTAATAACCGTCGATAAGTGAATACAAAGGTTAACAGAGAGAAGCTGGTATTGTCACGATCTGATCTTAAACATATACACATTAACAACAGCAGAAAACAATGTAAAGTCAGCCAGCGCTCAGCACACTTCTTTTGTATGTATAAACGACGTACAATCAACCGCATATAGGGATAGTTCTGTATATACGTACACGAAGTGGTCTGTGCAGTTTAAAGTATGGTGTGACTGGAGGGGTGACGGGAAAATTATTAGACACGGACAGTCACACGCTCGCTCCCGTTGTCTTCATATATGTATGTATGTACGTAATGTATGTGTGTATATATATATATCTATACATGTATGTACATTTATATTTATATCATGTACGTGCGTGTGTATGTCAGTGTATGTGTGTGTGTGTGTGCAGACAAATATATATGCATAGATAGAGAGACAGATAGACAGAGAGACAGGCAGACAGATAGACAGACAAATAGATACATACATACATATATACATACACACATACACTTATACGCACAATACGCATACACACGCTTTGCATTTGCACTCTCTTTCCAACTCACCTTACACGCTAATGGAAAATTATAACTTCTTCAAATTCAAAACCATATATACATATAAATACATACACACATATATAATATACGATATATCTGTGTGTATGTATATGTGTGTCAGTATGTATGCATGTATTTGTATATATTATATATATATATAATAATTATTATTAAAATTATAAATAAGGGTATCTAAAAGATACCACCATGCTAGATATAGCAGCCAAAACTTGAATCTAAGACCACATTATGTTCATATAGCACCAGGAGAGAACACAAAGAGACAAAATAAACTAGCAAGAAATTATTGGATAATTCTAGATCCCGGATTTCTGTCTTTGCATAAGAAATGCTTTGCCTCATCAGTGGAATACACACAAAATAGTACATTAAATACAAATATATATGTGTAAATAAATAAATAAATATATATAGATATATATATATATATATATATATATATATATATATATATATATATATATATATATATATACAACATAAAAATACTTGCATATACGCATGTATAGAAACATATGTTTGCACGTGCACCCGGGCATGATAGTGGCGGATATCGACTCCTTACTTGTTTTTTTCTAAAATGCACCATAAATTACTCTTTTACTCCTTCACTTGTTTCAGTCATTTGACTGCAGTCATGCTGGAGCACTGCCTTTCGTCGAGCAAATCGACCCCGGGACTTATTCTTTGTAAGCCCAGTACTCATTCCATCGGTCTCTTTTGCCGAACCGCTAAGTGACGGAGCCTGCACACACCGGCATTGGTTGTCAAACAATGCTAGGGAGACAAACACACACACACATATATATATATATACACGACGGGATTCATTCAGTTTCCGTCTACCAAATCCACTCACAAGGCTTTGGTTGGCCCAAGGCTATAGTAGAAGACACTTTCTCAAGATGCCATGCAGTAGGACTGAACCTGGAACCATGTGGTTCTTCAATAATATTCAGGTCGGAAATAAAGTAATGGATGACTCGTCCGAGAAAATAACATTCTTCCACTGCTCTAGGGACCAATTCTGTAGGTTTTTTCCTCCACTCTAAATACTTTGCAACGTTTGTTTTGGGAAGTAGTGGTTTTCTGATCGCAGCCCTTCCATGAAATCTGGCTTTGTGCAGCTCCCGGCGAACAGTTTTTGTGGAAACTGAGTTCTCGAGGTGGTCATTAAGCTCTGCAGTAATTTTTGGAGCTGTACTTTTGTGATTCTTTCTAACAATTCACGTAAGAGTCCGTCGGCCCCTATCTGAAAGTTTTGGTTTTCTTCCAGAGTTTTGTTTCGACGAGGAGGTTTTCTCCTCTTTCTCAAAGGCTGTCATTACTTTTGAGACAGTACTTCTTGATACACCAAACATTTCGGCTGTTTTCATTACGCTAACGCCTTCTATACGGGTACCAACAATTTACCTCTTTGAAAGTCTGATAGATCTCTCATTTAATGAATTTTAATTGCCTTTTTCTGATTATAACTAAAAAGAAACAGCAATTTTAGCAAAACATATTAAGCAACACTAATAATAAATCAAAAATCATAACAATAAACAAGTTTTTGACGGTTTCATAGATATGGTATGAGACTAGGTGTTTCCATTATTTTGTCCCACCCCTGTATATATATGTACGCTTATATATATATATATATATATACTTAATAACAAGCTGAGCAAAAGGTGTACGTACGCCGCTCTAAGTATCTATAAATCTCCAAAACATAAGAACGTAACGGACGACAATGAAAATATACTGACAGGTGGACGATACGAAGAAAAACCAGGAAGAAAAATTCGTGTCTTTCTATTCATCAGTTAAGCTTCCAAAACTGTAGTGATAATTGGAAGCTTGACTGATGAATAGAAAGCCACGAATGTTCCGTCCTGGTTCTCCTGACCGTCTATGTATCGTTAATCTGTCCATATGTTCTCGTTGTCGTCCGTTACGTTCTTGTTATGTTTTTTTAATTTATAATATATATATATATATGTGTGTGTGTGTGTGTGTGTGTGTGTGTGTATGCATATGTGCACATATAAGTGTGTGTGCATATATATATGTGTGTGTGTGTGGTGTATGTATAGCTATAAACGTATTTAGAACTACTACTATATATAATATATGTATAGTTATATTCTTTTACTTTTCTTATACTCGTTTCAATCTTTTGACTACCGTTATGCTGGAGCACCCTTTGAAGGGTTTTAGTCGAACAAATCGACCCTAGAAATCAATTTTGTAAAGCCTAGTACTTATTCTGTTGGACACTCTTGATGGTTGCCAGGCGGTGATGGGGGACTAAGCACAGGCACAAAGACACACACACGCACGCACAAACACACACATACACTCACACACACACATACACTGACACGCACACACACACACACGCACACACATATATATATGCATGTATGTATATGTATTTATGAATACATATAAGCGAATATATATACGTGTGTCCGTAGGTGTGTGGGCGTGTGCATGGAGAAGAGACACATTTAATTATAGGTATAAACCTCAACATACCCAAATATCAGTTAATAATTTAATTATATATACATATATCCATTTACATATTATATATATATATATATATATATATATATATATATATCTATATATATATATATATATATATACACGCACACACACACACATACAGACGACAGAGATAATATATTCCATATCACATCAGCACGCTCGTCGTTTTCATTAGTTCTATATTACAGTAATTGCTTTCTATATTATGAAATTCAAATTCTATAAATATTCTTAGAATTGCGACTGATATAGCCGCCATTGCTGTCGTAATTTTTGTTGTAGTTGTAGTGGTTGTTTCCGTTTCCTTATTTGCCATTGTTGTTGTAGTTACTGCTGTTGCTACGGCAATTGTTACTGTTGATGTTGTTGTTGTCGTTGTTGTTGTTGTTTTCTTAAACAATCGTTTGTTAGCCTTGCCTTCATTGCTCTGAAACTTGCACTTTTTGTTGTCGCCGTCGTTGCCATGGTTGTCGTCGTCGTCGTTGTTTTTGTTGTTGCTGTTGTTGGGGTGGTGGTGTGGTGGTGGTGTGGTGATGGTTGTCTACTTATTGTTCTTGTTGCTCGTTTTCATAATGAATATGCTCGTCTTAATGTTGATCTTATTAATGTTTCCTTGAAGCTATTGCTATTGTTGATATTCCTGTGCTCTTATAGACCCTCATGCAGTTGTCTTCTTCTTCTTCTTTTTCTTCTTCTCCTTCTTTTTCTTCTTCTTCTTCTTCTTCTTCTTCTCTTCTTCTTCTTCTTCTTTCAATCAGGACTCACGCCATCAGCCACAAAGAATAATCTCTAATTCGAGCCTACTCTAAGCTACTAAGAATGCGTGTGGCAACTTGAAGGTCCACCCACCACACGCGATAGACTGGCGGTTGCACTGGTGCGAAAGTTACGTTGTTGTCCTCATTCCGTAAACGGTGGCTTTTTTAACGGGTGGAGAGCTGAAGCATCCTGGGGTACAGAGGATTCGCAATCAAGACTAGGGTCTGAAAGTTTACCACACCATAGTGGGTTACACTATGGTTCCTCTGCTTTGCAGCAGAAGTAGGAAGAAAGAGTGAGCGAAAGTTGTGGTGAAAGAGTACAGCGGGGTTCACCACCCCTCCACGCCGGAACCTCGTGTTAATGACGGTTTTAGTGGTGGTGATGGTGGTGGTAGTGGTGGGGTAGTGATGTGGTTTGCGGTATTGTTGTTGGAGGTGGCGTTGGTGGTAGTGTTGGTGGCCGTATCGGTTGTGATATTAGTTATTGTAGTGCTCTTAGTGATCTTTGTGTTGCTATCGGTGGTGTTGCTGTTGATGGTGGTGGTAGAGGTGGTGGCGGTGGTGGTGGTAATGATTATGGTGATATTGTTCTTGTTAGTAGTAGTGGTGGTGATGGTTTTGATACAGTAGTTACTGTGGTTACTATGGATGCTGCATTTTTTTCTTTTTATTGTTGTTACTCTTGCCATTAATATTGTTGTTGTTGTGGTTATCATTGTTGTAATTCTCATTGTTATTATTGCGGTGTATGACAGGTTCGCGTATACTTAATGTGATTCTGAGGTCGAATTCTGCAGCACGACACTGTATAACATACCTTGACCTTTGAATGAAAGTTCGTATTGAGAATGGAGAAGAAGAAGAAGAAGAAGAAGAAGAAGAAGAAGAAGAAGAAGAAGAAGAAGAAGAAGAAGAAGAAAAGAAGAAGAAGAAGAAGAAGAAGAAGAAGAAGAAGAAGAAGAAGAAGAAGAAGAAGAAGAAGAAGAAGATGGTGATGAAGAAGAATCTGGAAACATAGAACTCTTACTACAGAAAACAAATGAGTTTATTACCCGAATGCGGTGAAGAGCTCGCTACTATCTTTCTCTATTGTGTTTTACTCTGTGTAAGTTGGACCTATTAATATAAATATCTACAGGGTGGGTGGAAAGTATTCAGGTATTACAAATTGCCCATAGAATTTTTAGTATCACTGAAGTCACGACGAAAACACTTTTTAAACAGACAATACTAATAGAATTTTCTATTTTCTTTATTTCTTATTTCTTATTTTCCAGGTGGCCGTTCAGGGTCGCGTTAAGATAGCAGCACGCTATGTGAAGTGTGGAATTCCATTGTTTTGGTCCAGAGATGATAGCGTGCATGGAAAGGTAAGCATGCAACACTACGTCCGGAGACAATAAAAAGTTGTCATGCAAGGCTGATGATCACGGGCTCTGTGAACGATGCAAGAAGTGGCCGTCCAACCACATCCCGATCAGCGGAGAACGTGGCAACAGTGCAGGAAATGTTTAATCGCAATCCGCAAAAATCAACACGCCAAGCAGCTTGTGAAAGTAAACTAACAAGACACACAATATGTATGGTGTTGCCTAAAGAACTGAATTTTCGTCCGTGGGAACCACATAACGTGCAGGAACTAAAACCTGAAGACTGTGACGGCAGAAGTCCAGAACCCCAAGAAGTCCAGTTCTCATTCCATATGATTTTTACCTGTGGGATTACACAAAAGAGGGGGTCTACAAGACAAAACCTCGCACACTAGAGGACTTGGAGACACGGATTCAGGAGGTTCTCAATGAAATCCTAAACAACGACTTTCAGAAAGTTGTTCACTCCATCCCTGGCCATTTGAGGAAACTGGTTACCGCCACCGGTGCTTACGTTGAAGTATGAATATTTACTTTCATTTCCTCATGAAATAAAGAACGTGTATAATCTGTTTCAATAAATTTGTAAAAAGAATATGGATTTTATTACAAATTTTTAATGCCTATTTACTTTTCACCCACCCTGTATATATTTATACTTTAAAATTCATTTGAATGTCTCCACCTTCGCTTTCTCCCGTTTTGCATGTATATATGTATACATATTTTGTATTACGTACCAAAAATAATATATTTAATATGTTTGATATATTTGGAAGCACTCCGTCGGTTCCGACGACGAGGGTTCCGGTTGATCCGATCAACGGAACAGCCTGGTCGTGAAATTAACGTGTAAGTGGCTGAGCACTCCACAGACACGTGTACCCTTAACGTAGTTCTCGGGGATATTCAGCGTGACACAGAGAGTGGCCCTTTGAAATACAGGTACAACAGAAACAGGAAGAAAGAGTGAGAGAAAGTTGTGGTGAAAAAGTACAGCAGGGATCACCACCACCCCCTGCCGGAGCCTCGTGGAGATTTTTTTAGGTGTTTTCGCTCAATAAACATTCACAACGCTCGGTCTGGGAATCGAAACCGCGATCCTACGACCCCGAGTCCGCTGCCCTAACCACTGGGCCATTGCGCCTCCACTTGATATATTTAATATTTGACGTATCAAATTTGTTTATCTGCATAACTGCCTCCATACCCGGTCAAATGGATGCCTTTTAAAGCCTTTCTTTACCTTGTGAAATCGATCCTCTGTAAAGAAATCGAAGTCTATGTTTGAATCTTTCGAGCACTAGTAAGTGTCGCCTATACGGATGATCTTATCTGAGGATTACATATATACGCATGTATGTATATTCTTTTATCGTTTTATTCTTTTGTCCTAGTCATTTGACTGTGACCATGCTAGAGCACTGCCTTTAGTCGAGATAATCGACTCCAGGACTTATTTTTGTAAGCCTAGTACTTATGCTATCGGGTCTATTTTGACGAACCGCTAAGATGTAAATACACCAACATCGGTTGTCAAGCGATGGTAGGAAGACAAACAGACACACAAACATATACACACAGATATACAAATATGCGATGAGCTTCTTTCAGTTTCCGCCTATCAAATCCATTCACAAGAATTTAGTCGACTCGGCGTTATAGTAGAAGACACTCGCCCAAGGGGCCACACAGTGGGACCGAACCTGGAACCATGTGGTTGGAAAGCAAGGTTCTTACCACACAGCCACATTCATACATACATGCATTGATATGGTAGTAGTGGTGGTAGTAGCAGTAGTAGGTAGTAGTGGGATGGATGTGGTTGTAGTAGTAGCAGTAGCTGTGGCGGTGGTCGTAGTGGTGGCCGTCGTCGTGGTCGTGGATATGGTGGTGGGGTTGTGGTGGTTGTAGTAGTAGTAGTAGTAGTAGTAGTAGTAGTAGTAGTAGTAGTAATAGTAGTAGTAGCAGTAGTACTAGCACTAGTAGTAGCAGCAGCAGCACCAGCAGTAGTAGTAGTAGTGACAGCTGTTGTTATTAAAATTCTTGTTGCACGTGAACAACGCTAAAATTAGTACCCGTATGTTGTAACGTGTTACGTGTGTCTCTACCATCTACCACCTTCATATATTATGGTTTTGTTATATTTTGGTAATTAGTAGTAAGGGGCAAAATGGTGGTGGTGGCGGTGGTGGCGATGGCAGCGGTGATATTGCCTATTGGCTTGCGATCTTCTGTTTATTAAAATTTCTTGTAATATTGTCTCAAACTTCAAGATTAGACATTAATTTCGACATCAGCAGTTTACGAAGAGAGAAAAACAAAATGGAAACAAAAGAAGGATGTAATTAGCAACGAAATTAATAAGAACGACTTTCTTGCACACAAACACATACACACACACACACACACACACATACATACATACATACATACATACATACGTGCGTGCGTACAAATATACGTGCTCATACACCGGAAATTCTACATGAACGGCTATGAAGATGTATCTTGTGTCTATATATATATACATAATTATTATTGTGTGTGTGTGTGCGTATTTGCATACCCCCCCCCCATATATATATATATATATAATATAAAAAAAGGAACCAAGAAGTGGACCGAAACGACGAATCGGAACGAACATGATGCGGGGCGCTGTCAGACAATAAGGTGATATGCATGTATATATACATGTAGATGTAGGTACGTACATATATGTTTGTATGTATGCATATATTTTTATTTATCACCTATATATATATATATATATATATATATATATATATATAATAGATATATAGATATAATATATATATTCTTGGCGAAGCTGTCTTAGTAATAAAAGGTAATCTTTATATCCACCTTAATGTGGATATCTTGTTACGACGCTGAATACTGCGTTATTAGCCTTGAGAAATCTTTTTTATATATGCGCAGGGTGCATAAAAGCACTTACATAAATCGTAGCAAACGAAAACAATCTATTATGGGAGCACCATCTACTACGCTTTATGTATGTGTTTTTATACCCCATGTGCCTATATGAGAAGACCATTCGAGGTTATTAACGCAATATTCGGAATTCTGACAATACAATGTCGGCCACGCTGTGAGTAGTAAAAAAACTCCGTATAAAACAAGTTTTTTCTCCGTATCGCACAACAATTTGGATCTATCTGACGAAATTTAGTTTTCTTAAACCTTACTTGTAAACCTGACTTGTAGGCCTATGGCATTTCGTTATGCAGCCATAATGTATATTAAACGTTTTATAAGTCAATACCGTGTACTACTGTGTTAGCAGTGCACTTAAATCATGTGTTAAGTTCATCTTTATAGAAGATGACCTTAACATCTTTTCTAAAACCTTTATCAGGAAGGTATGCGTGGCTACAATCCACAGAGTTTCGTAGCTTGCACTGAATTCGTCTACCTAATTTGCTTAGTAATGCTTAGCACTGACAACATGGATTAATTAATAATTAATGCACAATAGAGCTACTGGAGATAATTAGATATTTGATATACATCAGTTTTAACAACCATGTACTTTTGTTGTGATACATGTACAAAGTAGTTATATCAGATGTTTATATATCTTCCCGGCCATAAAACGTAGGATGAACATAGCGAGTTTGTAGTCTTCTGAGATCTTCATCAGAAACAGAGTCAGAAATATATTATTATTATTATTATTATTATTATTATTATTATTATTATTATTATTATTATTATTTATTTATCTATTTATTTATTTGGTATTCTTCTCCTTAAGTCATTAGTCTTCGCTACTAGCATTAAAGTGTAGTAGTAGTAGTAGTAGTAGTAGTAGTAGTAGTAGTTTGTAGCTATTGTTATTACAATTCTTGGTGCAAGTGAACAACGCTAAAATTAGTACCCGTATGTTGTTACATGTTATGTGTGTCTCTACCATCCACCACCTTCATTTATTTTGGTTTTGTTATATTTTGGTATTTTGGTATGTCCCAAGTTACTGAGACATACCAACATTTTAGGTTATGTCCTAAGTTACTGCGACATAACCTAACCAACACCGGTTGTCAAGTGGTAAGAGACAAACATATGCTCAAAGACACATACGCACTCATATACATCGAGCTTCCGCGCAATTCCCATCTACCATTCTGCTATTCTTTTGCTCATTTAAGTCATTTGACTGCGGCCATGCTGGAGCACCTCGTTAAAGGCTTTTTTAGTCGAAGAAATCGACCTCAGAACTTATTTTTCTAAGCCTAGTACTGATCCTATCGGTTTCTTTTGCCGAACTGTTTGGTTACGGGGACGTAAACACGCCAACATCGGTTGTCAAGCAATAGTGGTAGGGGACACAGACACAGAAATATATGCGCACACCCACACACATAAACACACAAGCACACACACATACACACACG
This sequence comes from Octopus sinensis, assembly GCF_006345805.1. NCBI lineage: Eukaryota > Metazoa > Mollusca > Cephalopoda > Octopoda > Octopodidae > Octopus > Octopus sinensis. Next base: position 50,596,618 of record NC_043002.1, on the reverse strand, counting down.
CACACACACAAGCACACACAAGCACACACACACACACACACACACACACACATATATATATACGACGAGCATCTTTCAGTTTCCGTGTACCATATCCACTCACAAGGCTTTAGTCGGTCCGAAGCTATAGTAGAAGACACTTGCCCAAGATGCCACGCAGTGGGACTGAACCCGGAACCATGTAGTTAGGAAGTAAAGCTTCTTGCCACACAGCCACATCTACTCAAAATGCATTGGTAAGCTTGGTGTTTTAATACTAGTAAGGTGCAGTAAAGTGTAAGTCACCCGAAAATGCATACGTTACAAAAGAATTTTCTTAAACTCACAGCCTTATTTGCACAATTATTCTTCACACATGCTAAAGAACAATAGTGGGGCCTCGACACACATGGTCACTTCACCTGTTAGAAATAGCAGCCAAATATCTCTGAAATCAAATACTGCAGCTTAAATTTTTTTTTAAACGAAAGTACAGTCATAGGTACGCTATGCATGATGGAAAATACATGGGTGGAAAGAATTTTCTTAAGCATACACACCTTACTTGCATAATTATTCTACATACATCCTAAGGAATAATAGTGGAGCCTCGACATACACAGTCGCTCATCCTGTTAGAAATAGCAGCCAAATATCTCTGAAGTCAAATACTGCCGTTTTAAATTTAGAAAAGAAATGAAAGGATACACTGGTTAAACTATGTATGACAGATAAACTATGTATGACAGAAAAACAGGATGATAACAGTTGTAATATCCTTGACCAGTGCTTTTCAACCTTTTTGCTGGAGCGGAACCCCAAGAAAACATTTCACTGGCTCGAGGAACCCCTGTGCAATAATTTAATTGTCTTATGCACATATACCTGCACAGGAGAATTAAAAATTACTGTCGATTTTAGCATTTTTGTAACTTCTTGCGGAACCCCCGGACTGTAATGGCGGAACCCTAAGGTTCCGCGGAACCCTGGTTGAAAACCACTGTCCTTGACCATAGGCCTATTCGATCATGTCTGACCGGAATCCAAACCACAAATGTTACCGTAAATGTTGACTGACTACATCGGTCAATTAGCATCATTAAAGATATTTACCATTTCAGCTGGAAGCACTTTTGACATTAGTAGTAGCTTGCAGGTGCTTTTTGGGTTTGGCAGTCACACCGAGAATCAGTTTCTCTCCCAAGGCAGTCTTGGAGTTCAATATACCCCTTATACCGTTCATAAATATTTTTAATATTCGCAGACGTGTCTCCGTATTAGTTAATATAATTACGTAAATGTTTTAATTTATCTAAGTAGACTGTAATTATATTAGTTAATGGTCATTAATTGTCTTTATTTAATATTACAGCTGATGGGGCGGTTATTTGTTGATGTTGTTGTTGTTGTTGATATTGTTATTACAAATTTGATATTGTGACGTGATCGAACACCTGGCGTGTCTGTCCATTTTAGGAATTCTTGCGAAAACAGTATTAGCGGTTTCATATTGTGTTATTTCTTCGATATCTTTGATAGTATTTCACCTGACCTCATCAAATACACGTTACACGTTTTCTGTGTATAGCAATTATAATTAACAATTTTCGTGTCACCGAATGCTTGTCCTTTGAATTATTCGTTTATGATTATATTCGTGAGGCATAGAGAAGTTTATCATCTTTCCTGCTCTTTTTGTTTCTGCAATCTAACTCCAGGCCGAACAAACCTCAAACGCATTCGCCCCTTCACTGTGCTCTTTTATTATCATTATCATCATCATCATCCTCATCATCATCATCATCATTAGTACTACTACTACTACTACTACTACTACTACTAAAAGGTCATCTCATAAGTTCTGTCCGAATTTTGAATAAAGTAGTGATCGAATGTTATATTTAATTGAAATTTAACCATCAATGTACTTATCGTGATTATCTATGACTTCCCTCTATTTATAAGCATTTTAATCCCATCAATGTAAAACTCTTTTGGTTTCAAAGCGAAGGACTCTAAAATGTCAGTATCGACCTCTCCCTGGCTTCATGTCCCCGAAATGATTCTGTAAACTGCAAGACAAATGGTAGTCAGAAGGAGTAAGGTCGCTCCTTTAAACGTTCTAATTGCTGACAGTAGAATTGAGCATTGATTGTTGCATTAGGTGGTAACAATTCAAAGTGAATTACTTCTTTGCAATCCCACCAGATAGAAAGAAGAAACTTTTTCCCATGAAGTTCCCTTCGCGGTTGTGGTTGAGCTTCTTCCCTTTTACCAAACCAGTTTACGACGTTTAACATTTCGTTAGAAGATCCATTTTTCGTCACCAGTTACAAGTTTGTCCAAAAAGGGTGAAGTGAGTTCACGAGAATGGAGAAAAGAGCAGATGTCAACTCAGGATTTATGGTTGCTCTCGGACAATTCATGAGGCACCCATTTTCCAAGTTTGGGAAGCTTTCCAAGTTGTTGAAGATAACGACGAACAGTTGTATGGTTTGAACTAAGCTTTATTGCCAATTCTTCAACTGATAATGCAGGATTTTCCTCAAGTAATGCCTCAAGGAGCTTACCATCAAACTCAACTGGACGTCCTGTTCGATCTTCATCTTTAAGGCTGGAATCTCCACTTCTGAATTTTGCAAACCATCTTCTTCAAGTTCTTTCATTCAAGCATTCTTTGCCATAAACTGACTGTATGTTTCGAGTCGCTTCGGCTGCAGGGTTTCTTTTTTTTTTTGTACTCATAAAGCATTATGTGCCACAAATGCTCTTTGGAAACTTCCAT
>NC_043002.1:50566354-50591354 GCF_006345805.1 Octopus sinensis | reverse complement strand
TATATATCTTTTATCTATATACACACATATGTGCGTGCGTGTATGTGCATACATGTATGTATGTATAGATATATAAGTGTATATATGTGTTTCTATATGTGCGTGTGTATGAGTGAAGGCATATTTGTTGGCAGGACGTAGTTTAATTTCTAACTTCGAAAGCGGGGAACAATACATGCGACCGGGATAGGGGCTTTGAATTAGAAAATGCAAAGAATTGGATTAAACTTTAAATGAATGAAGAGTTAGATTACGAAATTAGAGGCACAGTATAGGAATGAAGTAAAATGACGGTGTCTACGTGAATGACAGAAACGGAAGCACGTTATCAGAATGTGTGACATTGCATATGTGTATGTATATATACATATATATATATATATATATATATATACATATTTATGTATATATGTGTGTATATATATGTTCGTGTGTATGTAGATATGCATATGTGCATGTACGTATCTATATATGTGTATGTATATATATATGTGCATATATATGCATATATAAAATATATATATGTATAATATATATCATAAATATATATGAATATATGCGTATATATGTGTATATAGATATATGCACACATACACATATACATAGTTACGTGTGTGTGTGTGTGTATATGTACATGTTTGTATATATTGTGTATATATATTGGTATGTGTATTTATGAATCTACGTATGATTGTGTGTATGCATGTATGTATATATGTATCTTATATGTAGATGCGTATGTAGTTATAATTTTGTGTGTATATATATATATGTATGTATGTGTGTGTATGTATGTATGTATGTATGTATGTATGTGTATGTATGTATGTATGTATGTATGTATGTATGTGTGTATGTATGTATGTATATATGTATGCGTGTGTGTATGTATGTATTTGTGTATGTATGTTGTATGTATGTATGTATGTATGTATGTATGTATGTATGTATGTATGTATGTATGTGTGTGTGTATGTATATAAGTGTGTGTATGATGTATGTATGTATGTATGTATGTATGTATGTATGTATGAAGATGATTACGCATGTTTGTCAATATGATTGTGTGCGCGTAAGTGTGTATGCATGTTTGTGTGATTTTGTGATATGCATGTATGGATGTGTGCGTGCAAAGGGGGTGATGGGTAGAAGGAAGTTGAAACAAAGTGAAAAGGAAATAAGTGAAACAAAAAGAAAAGAGAAAAGCGGAGAACGAGATTAGTGTCGACATTAAAAGGCCACAACGTATGCGCAGCGATCGTGTGGAGGTGAAGAGAAGAGGGTAAGGAAGGCGACGGGTGAGGGGCGGGTAATAGAATAGAGACGAAACTGAAAGTGAAAGTAGATGCATTCTGGAAATAATTAACAATATAGACTTCAGTCGATGAAATAGTAAATGCTAATGATGAGACATATATTAGCCAAGTGCTGGGTTCGATTCAGCCTTGCGTAGACGTCATACGTAAACTGGAGCCGCCGATACAATAAATTGGCTTTTCTGCTCACGAACATTGGTAAGAGAAATCAGCTAATGGAATGTGGTGGTTATCATTAATCAGATAATTTCAGACGGCAGTGCCTAGTGTGGCGTGAGTTGCAGATTTCTTCATTAATTGTTGCGATTGGAGACAGCGAATATGGCTGCGATCATATATAGTCAGACATGCAGCAGTGGCACGTTTAGTCTTCGTTCTCCCTCCCCTCCCCACGACACAAACACACACACACGCACCCGTGCATACACACACGCACGTATATATATATATATATATATATAGCGAGAGAGAGAGAGAGAGAGAGAGAGAGAAGAAGAGGAAGAGTGGAACGGTGGATAGATACATTCCTTTCGTGCAATTTATTTCACTTCCATTAAGCTATACGATTCCCTTTCTCACTCTCAACCTCACTACGTATGTATGTATGCTTGTGTATGTGTATATATATATATATATATATATATATATATATATACACATATACACAGACCCTCTCTCACACATATACACACACACATATACATATATATATATATATATATATATATATATAAGTACTGAGACGCGTTGAGAAAAAGAGAAAGAGGAGAGAGAGATCGATAAACAGAGATGGTCTCACACACCTTTCTTTTCTTCTCACAATAACTCTGTTTTCCTTACTCTCTCACTCTTTCTGACCCTCTTCCCCCTCCTTACTTCTTCTCCGTCTCTCTCTCTCTCTCTCTCCTCCCCAGCAAGCCAATCACTTTTATATCTCCATATCCTTTCCTCTACTTTTCTTCCTTGCCTTTCTCAATTAAAGAATCATCCACATACCAATTTATCTCTAAATCAATCAATCTAATTAATGTTCAACTATTTATTTGCCTATTGATCGTTTTCTTTAGCCATCTACCGATTTCTGTATCTTGTTCTCGTTTTCGCATTATTCTTTCCATCTATTTATTCCCCAATCCATCTGTATATTTAATTATCGATCTATATATATATATATATATATATATATATATATATAAAACGATCTGTTTTTCTGCCTATATATTTGATTATCGATCTATATGTGTTTCTTTCTCTCTCTCCCTCTCTGTCTCTCTATCTCTCTATCCATCATATCTATCTAACGATCCATCTATCTATTTCTCTATCTATCTCTATCTATCTATCAATCTAGATAGAGAGAGAGAGAAATAGATAGACAGACAGACGGACAGACAGATGACTAGATGGATGGATGGATGGATGGATTGAGAAAGAGAGAGAGATAGAAAGTGCACAATAACTGTTGAATTTCCCTTATAAAAATCAATAAAGGCAGTGAAAATCCATCATTTTAATGTTTTGTGTGGGGGTGGCTGTCTGTGTGTGTGTGTGTGTAGCTATTAAGTCCTGGTAGAGTAAAAACATGGGGTATTTCTAAAGTGCCACTCAAACCGAGGTTTAGACTACTTACACTCTTGGATTATAGACACAAATGAGAATGAAATTCTTCATTCTTTGAAAATCTAGTTGCCACAACGGTAAAACCATTCTCTGGGTTTAGCAGAGAGTAAAATATAATTCAGGTCAGAAGACAAAGAAAGAACTAATATCATTTTCGTTAACCAGTTACGATTGTTTTTGTACTAACGCAAAAGTTCCATGGGAAAAGTTATTTGCAATATCTGCAGTTTTAGACATTAGAGTAACATTTCTTCAGACCTTACATTGTGCGTGTACCAAGAAGGTGAAGGGGAGGGGAGAGGAAGAAGCGAATAAGAAGAAGGAAGAAGAAGAAATATAATACTATAAAGGGTAATAGGGGAACTTAACGAGTGCCCGTCACCTACGTCTTCCGTACTTAGATGTAATAAAACCACAAATATTGCTTTTTCTCATTGAACTCCTGCGTGAACTGTCGTGGTAAATAGATTTGATAAAGAAGCATTTGTAATTGGCCATTAAAGGTAAACACCTAATAACTTATAAACATACTCTACCAAGACTTTCTATATATACTGTATGTATATATGTATGTCTTTGTATATATATATATATATATATATATAGAGAGAGAGAGAGAGAGAGAGAGAGAGAGAATTGATGAAGGAAACGGAAGATGGACTTAGTATGAATTTTTATTCAGCATTATAATCATTTCGACCCATCCTGCATCTGTCCTATGGGGGTAGGGTATTGTGTATCTGGCTGTGTCGCATCAATCAGTGTAGGCTGTGTCATTTTAGATGCTTGGAGTAGTAAACGAGATCCCACTAGATATACAGAATTCTCTTCGCCACATGATGTTTTCTCTCTCTCTCTCTCTCTCTTTCTCTTTCTACATATATATATATATATATATATATATATATATATATATATATATATATATATAAGTTCAGCAAAATTTAGATTCAGATGAATATGGTACTTAAGTCAAAAGCACCAGAATTTTGTATAGTATTATCCATATAAATCAATGGGGTGATTATGATCAAAATAAGCAACAAGTATATCCGATGTAGAGTGGTACAATTGTTTCATGCTACTTCATTTTATTAAACACTGTAAGTATTACACCAGTTTTAAAATGTCGAGCAATCTTCAGCCACTTATAGAAATTTTCCAATCAAACGGACAATGCACATTCTTATCTCCATTTCGTTTGCCAACATTATAAGGAGGGTAGATATATAGGCACATTCTTTATTTTCTCTCCTTGTTTCTTTGTGTTTCTTTCTGCGGAAGAGCGTAGGCTCGAAACGTTAAAGACTTTTTCACTTCTCGAACGTTAAACTAATACATCTACTTGTTGTCTACACTACCTGTCTTCGTCTTTTCTTGTTTTTTTTTGTGAATATAATATATATATATATATATATATATATATATATATATATATATATATATATATATATATATATATAAGGATAGAACGATATTTAAATACCGATCTTATCAGGTGGCCAGCATGGGAATAAAAACCTTCAAAGGTAATAATCATTATTAAAATGATAATTTAGGGTATCTAAGAGATACCAGCCCGCTGGAAATAGCAGCCAAAAACATGACTCTAAATCCACATTAAATGTTCATACAGCACCAGGAGAGAAGACAAAGAGACAAAATAAACTAGCTAGTATTTCTTTTTCTTGCTAGTTATTTTGTCTCTTTGTCTTCTCTCCTGGTGCTGTATGAACATTTAATGTGGTTTTAGAGTCAAGTTTTGGCTTCTATTTCCAGCATGATGGTATCTTGTAGATACCCTAAATTTTAATTATATATATATATAAATATACAAACGTATACAACACACACAGTTCAAGCACACAACACATGAATTCAAAACATTTCTTTTACTCAACAGGCCCTACTTTATTTATCCCGAAACAAATCAAAGAACACAACCCCATCATCTTCAAACGAAACCTGAACAAATTTCTTCAAGGGATACCAAATAAGTCACCTACACCTGGATATATCTCAGTCAACAACTCTCTACATGAATGGGCCATGGTACCACAAAACTTGACTTAACAACTGGTGCTGACACTAATTTAGTCACGAACTGGAACAAATTTTGGTCGAAACATATTTTAATCGCAAGCGTGTGTAGTAAGAAGATTGCTCTGCAAATACATGGTTCCGGATTCAGTCCCGATGTGAGGCACCTTCAGCAAGTGTCTTCAACTATCGCCTCGGGCCGACCAAAGCATTGTGAGTGGATTTGGTTAATGGACATTAAAAGACCCTGTCGTATATATATATATATATATATTTCTTTACTACCCACAAGCGGCTAAACACAGAGGAGACAAACAAGGACAGACAAAGGGATTAAGTCGATTACATCGACCCCAGTGCGTAACTGGTACTTAATTTATCGACCCCGGAAGGATGAAAGGCAAAGTCGACCTCGGCGGAATTTGAACTCGGAACGTAACGGTAGACGAAATACGGTAACGCATTTCGCCCGGCGTGCTAACGTTTCTGCCAGCTCGCCGCCATGTATATATATATATATATATATATATATATATATAAAATGGCGGTGCCCTAGCATGGCCACAGCTCGTGAGCTGAAACTAGAATCAATCAATCAATCCTATATATATATATATATATATATATATATAGTGTGTGTGTGTGTGTGTGTATGTGTGTGTATGTGTGTGCGTCGACCATCGTTTGATAACCAATGGTGATGCATTTATATCCCCGTTAACTAGCAGTTCGGCGAAAGGGAACGATAGAATAGGTATTAGGCTTACGAAGAATAAGTCCTCGGGTTGATTTCTTCGACTAAAACCCTTTAAGGCGGAGCTCCAGCATGGCCGCAGTCAAATGACTGAAACAATTTTTAAGAAAATTAAAAATTAAAAGCATATATATACTGATTATAAAATATATAAATTTCAAATAAATAAAAAGTATTCTATTGTATAAAGTTTTAACAAGGAACTTAATAAAAATGAGCGGCTTTGAGACTTGAAATAGAATATAATTGTAAAAAGCAGTTTCGACGAAAAATCACTGAAAAGTATAGCATTACTGTACACATAACATTGTACATTTGCATGGATATATATATATATATATATATATATACGTAGTTGGGGAGGTACGTATATATGTGTGTGTGTATTATGTACATATTTTATCTATATATATGTATATATTTTATCTATCTATATATCTATCTATCTATCTATCTATCTACATATATATATATATATATACAATAACATTTATTGTAAAATTAATTATGAATAGGAATAATATTCGCTTGAGTGGTTAAATGTGCCGTCAGTGAAACTTAAAGTCTAGTCAGCAAGCATTTTACAAGCGATTCGACTCTACTCTGCGTATCGACACCACCACCACCAACCCCTGCAGAACATGTTCCATTGCTTGTTTTTACTTGCTTCGAAAGAATTGCGTTGATATACATACATGTATGTACATTATGTCCCCAAAAGATTGGCATCATGTCGTAATCTACTAACATAGCCGATTCTTGCTCAAATTATCTCAAATTTTAGCAAAATGTGTAAAAAAAAAATCAAATTTTTTTGTTTGTTTTTAGAGTGAAGAATGACGTTCACTAGAAATTTAAAAAATAGCATTTTGTATAGAATATCCCCGAATACAGTCAAACAAGAGAGTCCAGGGTACATTTTCGAGAAAATTCAATTAAAATGCTCCAACTGGAAAGCAAACGTGGACATAGCACAAGAAATTCAAAGAGGAAGTTTGTCTGTGCGGAGCAAAGGGATTTGGACGATCCCCAGTATCAGAAGGTATCGTCAATCAGGTTCTATGAACACCGGAAAGTCTGTAAGAAGAGCCTCTATGGAAATCAGATTTCTCGTACGACAATTTGGCATGCGGAAAGGAAACACTTGCGAATGACATCCTATACGCTGCACTTCGTTTAAGCTTTAAGCACAGATGACAGGGAAAAGTGTAAGCCATTCTGTGTCGCTGCGTAAGAAAAACTTGAAGATAAGGTGTTCGAAAAGCGTCTTGTTTTCAGTGATGAGACACGTTTCATACGAATGTCAAAGTCAACAAGCATAATGTTTGTATTTGGTGGCAAGAAAATCCTCATGCTGCAGTTGAGCAGAAGAAGGAATCGCTGAAAGTCAATATGTTCTTCGCAATCTCCAAGCATCGTCTTTATCGACTGTTTTCCTTTGAGGGAAACGTGACAAGCAACGTTTATCAGCAAATGCTTTAGAAATGGTTATTTGATGAGCTCATTTCAAATGAGCATGAACGCTTCATTTTTCAACAGGGTGGGGCTCTATTTCACTGGAAGCTGACTGTGCTAGACAATCTCATTGAGATGGATCAGGTGTGCCAGTGATAACGATAATGTGTTGTTGAAATAGCCACCACGTTCATCTGATTTGACACCTTATGATTTTTTCTATGGGGCTATGTCCCACTTTTCCTATAAGCTTAGAGGAACTCAAGTAGAGAATGTTACACAAGACATGCAATAGCGTGTTTGGCAGCACGTAATCCTAAGAATCACAAGTGGTTAAATAAATGTATATACCTCTTATACCTCCTGACATTTTATGGTTCATATATTCCTCATGAAATAATTTCATCGATTAAGTCTCTTCGATTTCAACTGCATATAACACTACATTATATTCCTCTATATTGGATTAACATGTAGTCTGCTAGCCGATTCCTTTAGAATTGCTTTAAGTGATAGCTGGCTGGCACATGATCCTGTAAATCCATATACTATACTACAAATTTATATGTGTGTGTGTATGTATGTATATATATATATATATATATATATATATATATATATATATATATATATATATATATATATATATACAGAGTGAGAGAGAAATACATACAAATATATATATATATATATATATATATATATATATATATATATATGCATATGTGTATATATATATATATATATTATATATATATATATATATATGCATATGTGTATATATATGTATGTATGTATGTATGTATGTATGTATGTATGTATATGCATTATATATATGCTTCTGTATTTGATAACATACATATGTACATACAAACTTATACACATGCATAAACATGCATATGAAACATGCATACAAGTTCTTATGCATGTACATACATACATGCATATATAAACACATCCATACATACACACATACGTACATATGCACATACACACATATACATGCATTAGACAATTACATACATGCACACAAACATGCGCAAAACTTACACAGATATGCGCATACAACACATATATATACGTATTTATTGTATAGTAGAACAGCTTGCTATTCAGATCTCTTTTAACTTTCATCTGGATGATCAAGACTTGATAAACGACATCCAACCACTTCAGTGCTTGGTAACTTATTCGCGGTTCCAGTTGTGTGTTTTAGCGGTTAAAACATGGCGTCCAAGTGTTGTGAATTGACAATAAGAAAGTGAAGTTGAGGAGATTAGCGAAACTCTCCGTGTGGTGTAATGCAGCGTCGGAAGGGTCGGATGAGATGAAAGGGAAGATATTTTGTTTTAATATATTTTAGTTTGCATTGTGATTGTATTTGTTTTTTTTTTTAGTAATTTTCTTTTATTATTTCTTTCTGTTTTGTTGCCAGAGTTACATCGAGTGCTCTAATCAAATATACTGATTTTTCTTAGTTGATTCAGCCGTGTTGCTGCTACTGCTGCTGTTGTTGTCGTTGTTGTGGCGGTGGTGGTGGTGGTGTTGGTCGTCGTCGTCCTTGTTGTTGTTGTTGTGGCGGTTGTCGTTGTTGTCGTTGTGGCGGTTGTCGTTGTTGTCGTCGTGGCTGTTGTTGATGATGATGCTGATGGGTATGGGTCCTACATTAGCCAAACCCCGATAACTTAAGACGAAGAAAATGGGAAAAAAATTGACATTGATAATATTGATGAGGGGGAGGAAGAGAGAAGGAGTTAGAGAGGATAGGATAGGAAGATGGGAAGCGAAAAAGTGGAGGAGAATCATAACGATGATGGCCTAGTTGTTGTTGTTATTGATGGTGGTGGAGGGGGCAGCGGCAATGATGATGATATGGTCGTTAAGGTTGTGGTTGTGGTTATGTTTGTGGCGTTGCCATGATGATGTTGATGATAATGATGACGACGATGATAAAGAAGAAAAAGAAAAATAAGAGGACTACGGTGACAATAATGATGAGGAGGAGGCGGAGGAGTAAAAGAGCGAGGGATAATTAGAAGGATGATATGATTACAATGAAAATGATGGTGTTGGTGGTTATTCTGATAATAGTAATACTAATACTGATATTTTAATAATACAATCGTAATAGCGACAATAGTAATGACTTCCAAGAAAAGCAGACGGCCTCATGTCTAGAGTAAGAGTATAGCTACAGGTATTCCATGAAGGTAAACCTTTAGTTTTCTCCGTACTCTGCCATCATGTCTCCTCAGAAAAGATTGTTTTCGAATCCGTTATCGCCCTACAGAACCCAAGGCTTTCAAGAAGCTAACCTTTTCAATCTTGATTTCTTCTAGATGAGAGAAGCAACTCTTTCGTTCGCCTGTTACGCATGCCGTGGCTGACTTTCTCTCTAGTAATATTTTCTTTGTGTACTTTGGTATCTTTTACACTATCCCCGTTTGTCTATCATCCATTTTCACTCACTGTTCCCTTCTCGTCTACAAAAGACAATACAGTGAAATTACTTGGTGTGATATGGGAAGAAACCGCTAGCCATCGACCTTTAGCCCTAAAGACGTGGCACATTTTGGGCTGACCTCGGAAAGACAAGTGGTGATGTGATAAGCGGTGATGTTGAGACGGCAGTTAACGTAACCTGCTGTTGTCTTCTTCTTCTTCCAATCAGTACTCACGCCATTAGCCACAATGAATAATCTCTAATTCGAGTCTCCTCTAAGCTACTAAGAATGCGTGTGGGAACTTGAAGATCCACCCACCACACGCGATAGATTGGCGGTTGCACGGGCACGAAAGCTACGTTGTTATCCTCATTCCGCAAACGGCGGCTTTTAACGGGTGGAGTGCTGAACCATCCTGAGGGTACAGAGGATTCGCAATCTAGACTAGGGTCTGAAAGTTTACCACACCATAGTGGGTTACACTATGGTTCCTCTGCTTTGTGGTAGAAGTAGGAAGAAAGAGTGAGAGAAATCTGTGGTGAAAGGGTACAGCGGGGTTCACCATCCCCCACCCTGCCGTTCTTTATTTTATAATGAGTCAGTCCAACTTTTAGTTACTTGAGTGGCGGTCAGAATCCTTCCTCAACCTCTCCTCTTTTTCAGTCTCCCCTATCTTCTCCCATTTTGTGAACTGAACTCTGCTCCGAATTTTAATATCGCTTTCCAGTAGAAAAATCAGCACACCCTGATTTAATATTTTTCTAGATGTACACAGTTGGTACTGCCCATTTACTGTATTTAACTTTTGGGATAACACCAATTTTTCTGGTCTCTCTAACTCTAAATTTACCTGTTCCAATACTGCGAACGGTACCGTTCATTTTTTTGATTAAATGACGGTATGGCGTTTTCTTGTATTTGAAACCGTGCCTTCGTTTTGTTATACACACCTAATTTATCGGACAGTACCTCGGGAAAAATATCTAATTTTGTTTTTCAATTTGTCTGGGGACTTATTTTCACTGGAGGGAAAATCATTTACATTTTTACAGAAAACGTTAATGGGGAGGTCCCATAAATTAGACAATTCCATCCAGTCAGTACCGGACAAGTTTAGCTTTCAAGGTTTTTTTTTACGAAATGTAATGTTACTTATCAATTAGCCTTTAAAATATAATTCTTTTTCCTGAAACACCACGGGCAATGTTCGAGGTCCCACTTAATTTAGGTCTCCCGATCTTTTTCTCAGTATCTGTGCTAATTATTGTGATGTCGCTGCCTGCATCCAATAGTAGCTTTACGTTTGTATTATTAACTTTTACATACACAAATTTTCTTAGAGACTCGTTCGTATTTTTTGTCAACGATAATACGTTTACGTGATTTTTTCTGTTGAACTATTTTTTAGGTTCTGTTTTACAATACGAAATTTTATGGCCTATTTTACAACACTTGTAGCATTTTATATTTTTAAACAGATAGTTATTTCTAAAATGTAGATCACAGCACCCATAACATGGATTCGGTCTTTGTATATTTTGTCTATTTTCTTATACGTTACCGATCGACACGCTTGAATCTGAGAAAAAATTTTCCCTTCAGTCTTATTTGCGTCATGTCGTAGATTAATAATCCTCTGACATTCTTTTGCTACGGATGCAAAGTTAAATTTTGGTCCTGTTCTAATTCTGTTAATATCCGGGAACGTACATCTACATCTTTGTTTGCAGTAAGTCCTTAAACAAAAGTTATAGACTTGAACATATCCGGGGTCAACTCATTCAATTTGAATTTCTCAGTCTCTGTTAACCACGTTGACATAGGTGACAAAATCTTCATCTTTTTGGACCAAATATAAACATTACCAGCGAGTATTTAACAGGGAACTTATTTCACTGAAAATGTTCGATAAAATATTGTTTCATCAAAACAAATGTCACCTGGCTTCTTCGGCAGAATATAATTACTGTATTTTTCGTATTCAGCATGGGAAAAAACTTACTTAAAAGTAGTCATACTTTATTCTCATTGATATAACTTTTACACTGTTCTTTGAAGATTTCTTCGTATCTACGAAAATATGAAAAGAAGGTAGTACCTTCTTCTGGGTTATATTTGAGTTTGATACGCTGTCTGGCGAGTACGAACTTAAAGTATTTTCAGAAAAAAATATAGTATAGTTAACATTCCGTGTTAAATGAGTTTTTCTTTGGTTTCGCACCAAAAAAAATTTAAACGTCCAACGCAAGCTTCGAAACAACTCGTCACCACTTTTATATCCCTGTATTGAGTATATAATATAAGGAAACCGGAGGGAGGGGAAGAAAGTATACACACAACGTACTACTATTACTATTTCACGAGACTCAACGCTCTATATCACGGCTAACAGAGAACTACTACCAATCACTCACAGTTCTTTACTTTATAATAATGAGTCAGTCCACCTTTTAGTCACTTGAGAGGTGGACGCAATCCTTCCACAACGTTTACACGCACACACATATATGCTACTGTGTGTGTGTGTATATATATATATATATAAATAGATAGATAGATAGATAGATATACGTTTGTATGTGTGTGTATGCGAGCTGGTGGATATGGGTGTGATCTAGCTAATCACAATGTTTTATTCCCTATATTTGTACTCTTTGAAAAAGTAGCAACCAAGTACAGCTACACCAAAATAAATAAATAAGTAAATAAATAAATGAACAAGCAAGCAAGCAAACAAATAATTAAATAAATAAGTCATGCAACGTGGAGTTTCCAAATAACAGTAAAAAGAAAACACATGAAGAAACAAACACAAAAATTATAGAAATAAAATGCAAAATACAGTTGAAGTGAGTAATAGGGTGTGTGACAGTTTTTGGTCGATATAACATTGGTGATATACATGATCTATTGACAGCAATGTTGCACGCTGGGATGCAAGGATGCACTTTCTCTAAACGTTTTGTATAGTATATAGTGTCGCCGGTTTGCGAATCTCGTGTGCTTGGGATATGGATGTGTGTTTGCGTTCGTGTATAAATGTGAGTGTACATATTGTATACATAGGAGTGTATGTGAACCTGTGAATGAATGCATGGTTTTTGACTTCTGATAATACTTATGTCCAAGTTTTAAAGTCCGGTTGTCTTGTGAGTAAAACAGCATAGTACACGATCAACTAAATGTTAAACAGTCTGGTTGTTATTGTCGGCATAAACAACACATTTTCATCTATAAAATTATATAATTTCAATAGTCTCAGGAACACAGAGATGTAGTATAGGAGAAGGGCAAACGCGATTATCTACTCCTCCATCTCCACCACCACCTTCACCACGTGATTTGGTTCCCTGTTAAAGTGCTACACAGTCTGACATGGTCTTCGTCTTTGCAAAAATGTAGCCTACAAATAAGCGGGTAGTAACCCATGCTCCCACCAGGCAAGGGTTAACTTTGGCGACGCTGTCGATTTTAAGCGTCGCTACCGAGCACATATTCTTTTTTCCAATAGAACTTCTTAACTATCTACCTCTCTAACAACTCGACTTCAGGTTCCAAAACATTCCCTGTACCCTATCCTGGTCCATTATCTCTGAGAGTCCCCCTTACAAAACTAACCTCGGGGTTTGTAAACTGTGTTTAAGGGAATCGTCCGCTAACCTTCTCAACCACAACCACTCATTACTTAATAGATTCTCAGATTTAATCTTTTCATGTGAACACAAAACCTACTCATCTTTTGCTCATTATGTAAAATCTATAGAATTCCCTAATTACGATACAAATTTAAGTTACAACTTAGCCGCATTAACAACATATCCCTTCTATTTATACCCCCATCTATCATATATGTGTGTGTGTGTGTGTGTCTTTCGATTCTTCTTACCTAGCACATCCTCCTTTGCCGTCACACCATTCTCATACTTCGAATTCCTTCCCCTTCTCTTCCTAGCTTCTCCTTCAACAACAACACTTAGCATTACCTACCCCTTGCCTTTCCTACCAACCTATCACTCCCTCTCTCCCTCTCTGTTTACTCTCATACATTTCTACCTACTTCAGTTCTCTCCCTCCGCCGTGAAACCACTTTCATTCTTCGATAGGAGATACAGTTATAGATACCTTACAGGTATCTATAACTATATCTCCTATCACTTCCCATACGCCTTCGAGCCGCCTACGCTGTTCCTCCATCTACTTCCATTGGCCTTCCTCTTCACCCATTCTATCTTTAAATTTCCTTGCATTATGATCTGAAATGTTAGATACCAGTCTCTCCACCCTGAAGACAGTTTTATCTAATGTTTATATACATCCCTCATAGTTGCATATCCTTGACGTTTTAAGACAATATCTACCAAAATTATGACGTAATTCCGAGGCCCCAGAAACAGCTGTCGGACCTGTAATGCTCTACCTTCTCACCTTAGTGTTTTTTGTATCTTTGCACTGTGTATAAATCTGTTCAGTTAATATACAAATATATATATATTTATGCATGAATATTCATCCTCTGAATATTTTCGGTCTTTGCTTCTCTCTATTTACAGGTTTATTTGTTTATTTGCATCATTGCCTCTATAACTGTTCACTTTGATTCCTCTTATAGGACTTAGTCCTTGATGAAGATTTCGGAGTTTAAAAAAAAGTTCAAATCATTTGAGCGCTACTAAGTGGTGTTTTCTACATTGAGCATCCCTGGATCTCATCTGTATATGTGTGTGTGTTTACACATACATATATACATACATACACCTACGAATGATGGACTGACATGCTGTCTCTCATCGAAGGGCGAAAGAAGGCTTGAAACACTAAATTCAATAATAATTATTGTTATAAGCTTAAATTTATAAGCGACCACCATGTATTGGTTAAACAAAATATTCTAATATTGAGCCATAGAAGCCCCTGACAGAAAAGAGTGGGTGTCGAGGGCTTATATGTCCAATACTCAGTGATCGCTTATAAGTTTTAAGCTTATAATTATTATTTATTTATTACCCACAGAGAGCTAAACACTGAGGGGACAGACAAAGAAATTGAGCTGATTACATCGACCCCACGGCGTAACTGGTAGTTATTTAATCGACCCCAAAAGAATGAAAAGCAAAGTTGACCTCGGCGGAATTTGAACTCAGAACGTAACGGTAGACGAATTACCACTTAGCAGTTCCTCCGGCGTGCTAACGATTCTGCCAGCGCGCCGTATTCGTAGGCGTTTCTCCATTTAACCCAGAAAACGCACATGTTTATTTGTATTCTAAATTCAATGTTATCAGGTGGTATAACCTCTTGTAACAGAACCATAATACCACTACATTGTACCTCTTCTTCACCAGCAGATATTAAGATTATATGTACATGCCCACAATATTGTACCACTAAAAATAAATTGGTCTGCATTTTTAATTCATATTAACTCGTCGGGAAACGATTACATAATATAATATTACATTTATAAATACTTGCCAAAACATTTTTGCATGTTTTTCTTATTAAATTTAATATGCTTTACATTAATTGACTTTTTTGCATGAATCATGTTTAATAAATTTTTAATGAATTTTAGAAATCAGAATTGTCAATATATTCAAATTTATTTATGCCATATAGTTTTATAAAGCTATAGATAATTGCATGTAAATATTTGAGTGAAATACTGTCGTCTTTACTGGAGATGTGGGTTCGAATCCTAAGGGAAGCATTCGACTTATTCCTTCCTTCCAAAAGGGATTTTTAACCGGATATTTATTTGTTATTATTTAGAATTTTATGCGCATCGAGATCCACTATTCCAAAAATGAATTATTTCAACTTTCTCGAAATTTTATAAAAGCTCAAATGACACCAACAACATAATTATTGGTAATAAAAATATCTGAAATAGATAAAGAAACTTGAAGTATAATTTTGTAGAATGCTTGTCTAGAGCAAATGTGGGTTCGAGTTCCAAGGGCAGCCTTATATTTTTTCTGTCGAAAAAAGTAATTTAAACCAATATTTACATGCTGTTATCTATAATTCTATGAGCTTCGAGATCCACTTTTCAAAAAAAAAATATTTCACTCTCTCTATCTCTTGGAATTTCATAAAAATTCTAATAACGCCAACATAATTCTTGGTGATAAAAATGAAATTTCTGAAATGGATTGAGAAAACTGAAGTATTACTTTGTAGAATAAATGTCTAAATGTCATAACTGCTACAGGAAATGTATTTTCAACTTTTTCTGTTGAAAGCAGCGTTTATAACCCAATATTTATATGATATTTATAATTCTATATGAGATCCACTATTGAAAAAATATATATATATTTGGAGTTCTCTCAAACGAATATAAAAATACTTATGAATTCATATACATATATATACGTAGGTGAATATATATATATATACATGTATATATATATATGATTGATTCTAGTTTCAGCTCACGATATATTTATATATATATATATGGAGGCGCAATGGCCCGGTCGTAGGATCGCGGTTTCGATTCCTAGACCGGGCATTGTGAGTGTTTATTGAGCCAAAACACCTATAGCTCCATGAGGCTCCGGCAGGGGATGGTGGCGATCCCTGCTGTACTCTTTCGCCGCAACTTTCTCTCGCTCTTTCTTCTGTTGGCCTGCTCACTTAGCCAGCGGGGTGGCGTCATTTAAAGGCTAAAACAATATATATATATATATATATATATATATATATATATATATATATATATAAACGGCAGTTTGTCTGTCTGTGTGTCTGTGTGTCTGTCAGGTTGTACCCTCACCCTGACCACAGCTTTCAACCGATTCTGATGAAACTTGACACACACATAGCCCAATGTCATAATCCAAACTAACGCAGCGAAAATTTTGAAAAGTTCCCCCAGTTCTGAAAAAAGTCGATAAATTCGACATGGGGTCGAGAATCAGAAACACAAACCACAGACTGTCTAGGGGACGCAACTCGACCTTTTTAACTCTCAAAAAAATTTACCATAATTTTTTTCCATTTTTTTGCTATTTTTTGGCTATAACTCTCTAAAAATGCTTTATAGTTATTTCCCTTACAAACCCGAGCAACGCCGGGCGATACTGCTAGTATATATATAATGCCAAGAATCGAAACGATAAACGCAGTCTTGTTCGATAGATAATTGTTGGAAAAGAGTTCAGCGACTGGTACCTCATTTATGTATTCTATTTATCTATGGTTGCTACTGAACAGTATGCTTGTACTTCTGTGTGTGTGTGAGTATATATGTAGCAGTGTGTGTGTGTATACTTATATGTGTGCATATGTATGTGTGTGCGCGGGTGTACGTATACATATATGTATGCATATGTGTGTATATATATATATATATATGCTCGTGTATGTGTGTGTGTGTAAGAGCTTATATGCAAGTACGAATAAAGATAAATAAAGCAATAATCGGTACGGGAATCTTTGAAAATCATCTAATTATCAGTATTTTTGTTAATTAGCTCCTACGAAACCAATTAGATGGAATATACATACATTCATGCATACATACATACATACATACATACATACATACATACATACATACATATATATACATGCATACATACATACATACATATACATACATATATATACATACATACATACATGCATGCATACATACATACATACATATACATACATACATGCATGTATACATACATACATACATATACATACATACATACATACATACATACATACATACATATATATATACATACATACATACATACATACACATACTTACATATATATACATACACACACACACACACACATATATATATATATATACACACACATTCAGACACATTCACACAACACACACTCAAACACAAACACACACACGCATGTATATATAATACATGTGAACGTGTACATATGCGTATATGTCTTGCTTTTATTTTGGTTGCTTGATTGTTTTTTTTTTTTGTCTATTTTCTTGTGTATGAATTTAAACTATATTTTCGTACTTATTTATATTTTTTGCTCCAAGAAAATTTCGTCTGTATTGAGTTTTATTGTCACATTTTTCAAACTTCTATATTTTTTCTTTTATAAGGCGGTGGCGATGACAGCGGTGGTGGTGGTGGTGGTGGTGGTTTTGGTGGCGTTGGGTGTGGTGTTAGTGGAGTTGATGGCGATGACGGCGGCGGCGGAGACTGGTGCTCGTGTCATCGACTTTTGTTTTAATGAAGACATAGGTGTCCCGGTTATGGTAGTGAAGGAGGCGGGCGAGGTAGTATTTGAAAAGGTAACGGTTGAGGTGATGATGGTTGTGGTGGGGGGTGATATAGTGATAGGGTTATGGAATTGGCCCAGTTGCCCCACCGTCGTCACCCTCGTGTTCGGTCGGAATGAAGTTTAAAGGTGCTGTGATAATGCTGCTGATGGCAGCGCTGGCAGCGATTAGAACGGTGAGAATTGTAACATCGTCATCACCATCGTCGTCATCATCATCACAATCATTTGTGGCAGCAGCTGCAGTGCTAGTAGTAGTAGTAGTTGTAGTGATAGTGGTGGTGAAGGCGGCGGCGGCGACAGTAGTGTTGTTGCTGTTGTTGTTGTTGGTGGTGGTGGTGATGGTGGTAGTGGTGTGTAATGGTGGTGGTGGTGGTAGTAGTAGTAGTAGTAGTAGCAGTGAGAATAGCAGGAGTAGTGCTGTAGGATGTGATGTTGGTATTGGTACTAGTTGTATTGCTCATGTGAGTGTGGAGGTTACACTATGTTGCGGTGGTAGTGTTGTTGCGAAAGTGGTGTCAAGATATTTATTTATTAATTGTGGCATTAACAATATTTACACCCTTGCTCAGACGATCTTGAATAAACTCTTAATCAAAAATGTTCCAACTATGATCATCCCGCCTTTTTGTTTTTCTACCGAAAGGATGAAAGGCAAAGTTGACATCGGCGGAATTTGAACTCAGAACCGCTAAGCATTTTGCCCATCGTGCTAACGATTGTACCAGCTCACTCCCTTAATATTGATAATCCTTTCTACTTAAGGCACAATGCCTCAAATTTGGAGGGGAGGTGTCTAGTTGATTACATCGACCCCGGTGTTTTACTGGTACTTAATTTATCGATCCCGAAGGATGAAAGGCAAAGTCGAACACGATGTAATCGCCTAGTCCCCTACCCCATAAATTTCAGGTCCCGTGCCTATAGTAGAAAGTATCATTATTATTATTATTATTATTATTATTAAGGTGGTGAGCTGGTAGAATAATTAGCACGCCAGGCAAAATGCTTAGCGGCATTTCGTCTGCCGCTACGTTCTGAGGTCGACTTTGCCTTTCATCCTTTCGGGGTCGATTAAATAAGTACCAGTTACGTACTGGGGTCGATATTATCAACTTAATCCGTTTGTCTTTCCTTGTTTGTCCCATCTGTGTTTAGCCCCTTGTGGGTAGTAAAGAAATAAAAATAGGTATTTCGCTCGTCGCTACATTCTGAGTTCAAATTCCACCGAAGTTGACTGCCTTTCATCCTTTCGGAGTCGTTAAAATAATTACCAGTGGAACTGTGATCGATGTAATTGACTCATGCCCACCTACCTCAAGCTGCCCTTGTGACAAAAATTTGAAATAATAATTATTATTAAGGCGGTGTACTGGTAGAATCATTAGTACGTCCGTTGCTACGTTCTGAGTTCAAATTCTGCCGAGGTCGATTTTGCCATTCATCCTTTTGGGGGTCGATAAATTAAGTAGCAGTGAAATATTGGGTCGATGTAATTGACTTGTTCCTTTCCCCAACACTTCAGGCTTTGTGCCTTTAGTAGAAAGGATTATTATTGCTGTTGTTGTTTGGGGTCGACTAATCCGGTCCTCCACGATTTCAGGTCTTGTGCCTATAGCAGAAAGGACTACTACAACTAATACTACTGCAGCTGGGGGCATTATTGAATAATGCTCATGATGTAAGTTGCTAATCAGTGTATGAGGATGTAAATAAAATAACAGGGAAAATATTTTTTTAATTCTCCCCAAGTATTATACAGGTTTTATTACTTCTCTTAATATGTACCTTATATTAATTTGATTATTAGAATTTATGAACATAAAAATATCGATTAAGCATTATCAGTCAAAGAAGAAGGTAAAGCAAACTTTCGAATACTAAAAACAAACCGAACGACTCCATCCCGTGTCGAATAATTTAGAACTCGTGTCGAATGATTTCGAAAGTAAATCATATAAATTCGGACAAATTCAACAGCTTCAAATGGTTAAATGTTACTCGCAAAAATAGTATATATACACGTAGCGTATTATATATTCATCATTATACGTAGTTTGTGTATTGATAAAAAAAAAAAAAAGGAAAATTACCGCACTCAGGAAAGGGTTTTCGGTATTACGGAGAAAGACACTCGTAAGACAAAAGAAATAATGTTGGTATTTCCGAACTGAATGAGAGACAAGAATACTATTAAATACAATATTTTGTACATGTCGAAGCAGGCCCTCACCAGTCTTTCAAGATTCGGTTTTTAGCTGTTGCTCAACACCAGATCAACTTTGATTGAATAGGCCTGTATCTGAAGGAGATCCAAATCTGACAGCAATTTTATCATTTTCAGGTGAAAGGACCAAATTGTTAATAAAGGAAGAATTTGATTCGCTTGTTATTAACGGTCACCATTTGTCGAGCGATAATGGCAGAAAAAGAAAGGGGGTGTTGTCTTTCCTACTCAAAGTAAAATAAGTACTGGTAACATCCTTTGTGCATCCAATCGTCATCTTTGAACTTCTACAGATTAAATTGTGTGGCAAAACATGGATGAAGAATTTCAGGGTTATACTATTTTAGGAAGAAAGAATTGCATAAAATTTTTTAAAGGAGATTACAAATGCATGGCTTTGTTGCAAAATTTTTAAAATCACAAACTAAATATTTATATCTCACTAAACTCCTGAGATAAACAGGAAACATGAAATAAACGCTGAGGAAAAAGAAATGATTGAGGGGTACATAGTTATTGATAAAGTCATAGGCTGTGAAGAAAGGACTTTGACAGATAAATCGCTTAACCAATTGATCAGTTGGTCAATTATCAAATGAAATTGTAAGAAAACTGAAGGTCAAACCTTAACCAGTGTGTGCGTGTGTGTGTTTGCTTTCTGGCAGTATGACCGTCCCAAAGCAAAATACTTTATTTAACATTGTAAGATATTTTTAGTACTGGTGTCATTAAAAATGTGAACAAATTATTCTGTAGAATGTAACAGATATATCTAAAGACCGATATAGTTTGATACCAGTAATATTTCAAGTGTTGCATTTAGAAATTAAAGCGGAGGAACAAATATCGCAAGGTATCACCCCGACACTTTAAATGGTTCCACTAATCCACTGCCATCAACTGGTACTTGTTTTATCGAGTTCGAAAAAATGAAGAGCAAGATCAATGTCGGATTGTTTTGAACTCAGCGCGTATAGTTGGAATAAATACTGTGAAAAATTTAGTTCAACGTTCTAACGGTTCTGTCTCTTCGCTGCATTTATTTATTCTGTAGAACGTACACAATATAGTATATAGGGTATACGATATATATTGTACAGAATATGTAATACATTGTAAAGAGTAGACATTCTATTCCATTTCAATAGAATATACGATTTATTCCATAAAATACAAAAAGCTTAAAATATATGTTCAAGATTTAATAACTTTTAAAGGGATTTTTATTTTCGGTAGATCGCACTTCATAAAGTCATTTAAATATGTACCAAATAATAATCATGTCGGTTGAGGCTGTTCGCACGTTAGCAGGTAATATCATCATATTCAGGTAATATATGTAATACTGGTTTCCTTGAAACCTTCGTATCGAAGCCTAACTACACTTAAGAGAAATGAAGCAATCGATATAATTATCTATATGAAGATCTTACTCTGCCCATCTAGATTTAATACTCGATGCAACAATAGCATAGGGTCCACTGGTCCACAAGCTTTCCAATGTTCTGCCGAAAAATTTGAGATATTTTCATGAAATAGATGTAACTATATTCGAGGACCACTAGAGCATTCAATTATGCTAGGATTTGATCTCACTGCGTTACCTTAGATATGTATAGTCTACGATAGCTTTAAGTCGGCACAAGCAATTTAAATAAAGCTGGGTGAATAGAAAATTAGCGAATTCCTGTTGACCGGATCGTGTCTGTTTCGTGTTGAACTTACACCATCGTCTAATTCGACACCACTTTTGTACCTCTCTATAAGAGTCCAATCTGTTTAATCTCATCGTGAAGGATTTATGTCATATTAGAGTGGTTTTCCCATACACTTTTATATATCATTCTCGGTGGTCACTGAAGGAAAATTTCTTGGATCTTTGCCTTTAGTCTTCTCATTGAGCCATGATGGAAAAAAATACTGTAAGCGAAGGATTTTCTTGTATTGCTCCTTACTAAAATTTAGGTTTTAAAATTTCACACAATCCCAGAAATTGCGGAGGGGGGGGGGACAAGTGTTCCACATTTCGTCGACACCGAAATGATGAAAAGTAAAGTCGACTTGGGCTGAATTCGAACTCAGACGTGAACACGGACGAAAAACTGTGCAGTATATAGCTCTGCGTGCTGACGATTCAGCTAACTCACAGCCTTACTCTATACAGAAATATTAATATAGGATATTTTTGCATTATTCACGAATGCACTTGTCCAATGGAACCAGATTTGTGAGCAGTAATTTATACGGTTCAGAACCAATTGTTTTCCATTGCCTTACCATTATCACAGAATCAGACTTGATAGCTTACAACACGTGAATTACAGACAGTTGATGTGCATTAGAAAGAATGTATTACTAAATGGTATGATTCCTAATACATCAGTATATTTATATATACCTATAGGTGGGTATATATGTGTGTGTGTGTGTGTGTGAGTGTGTGTGTGTGTGTGTGTGTGTGTGTGTGTGTGTGTGTGTGTGCCTTAATGTGAATATATATTTGTGTATGAATGTATTTGATAATGTGTTTTGATACATGTATTGGAAATGTTGTTTTGTGTATATTTTTGTGTACCCTTCTTTGTGCGGGAATGGGAATGAGAATAAGAATAACAGAGAATGGGAGGGAGAGAGAGAGAGAGAATAAGAGCTTTTATGTGTGCATATATTCATGTATATTCCAGTATGGATATACTTATATAGTTCTAAATGTATGCAGGGTCCTATCGCATATAAATATACATACATAAATACATATAGATGCATATTCAAATATGAATGTATGCATATATATATGTACACATATGTAAATATCTATACACATATATATATATATACATATACACGTACTTGGGCGTGTTTATGTGTGTCTTTATGAAATTACATGTATATAATTGTATGACGTGAAAATAAGGGAGTATATTCCAGAAAGCTCCATGAACACGTGACATATGAGCTGCTGAACAGTTATGTCATTTTATACCAGGTTAAATTAATCGAAAGAAAATAAGAATATTTCATTTTCGCCGCCATTTTGTTTATATTTTATTGCCGTTGTTTCTCTTGTTTGCACCGTTGGCAGTATTGTGATTTTGTTTGTTGCAGCATCGTCAATGATGAGGATATTGTTGTTGTTGACATCATGGCTTTATTTCGTTGTTAGTTTTATAGTTGTTGTTATTATTATAGATTTTGTATTGCACACACAGTATTTCTATATTTGTTGCTAATATTCATACTATGCTTACTCATTATATTTTGTTCCTATTGCTGTTCTTAATGATGTTGTTGATGTTGCTGTCGACCTTATAGTAGATATAGTTGCGTGTATGTGTACATGTATGTGCGTGTACGTGCGTGTGTCTGTGTGCATGTGTATTAACTTATATTTTATTTTTACAATTGTTAACACTGTTTATTATTAGTATTAATCATTGCTTAGGCGGCAGAACCGCTAGCACACACAGCAAAATGCATAGTGGCATTTCGTTCATTTATATGTTGTGAGTTCAAACTCCACCAAACTTATTATTGTTGCATAACAAAATACCGCGTCCCTACAAATCATTAATATTTACGAACCGGCTTCCGGAATGTGTTTAATATACTCTTTTACTTGTTTCAGTCATTTGAATGCGGCCATGCTGGAGCACCGCCTTTAGTCGAGCAAATCGACCACAGGACTTATTCTTTGTACGCCTAGTACTTATTATATCGGTCTCTTTTGCCTAACCGCTAAGTTACGGGGACGTAACCGTAAATTACGGGGACCACCATCGGTTGTCAAGTGATGTTGGGGGTCAAACACAGACACACAAACACAAACACACACACACATACATATATATACGTATATACGACGGGCTTCCTTCAGTTTCCGTCTACCAAATCTACTCACAAGGCTTTGGTCGGCCCGAGGTTATAGTAGAAGACACTTGCCCAAGGTGCCACGCAGTGGGGCTGAACCCGGAACCATATGGTTGGTAAGCAAGCTACTTACCACACAACTATATCTTTTATCTTTTACTCATTCCAGTCATTAGACTGCATCATGCTGGGGTGTCAACTTCAATTTTTAGTCGAATGAACCAACTCCTTTTGTCGACCAGCCCGCTATTTCATCTTCCCCATCATCATCATCATTATTATTGTTATTATTATATTATTATTATTATTATTATTATTATTATTATTATTATTATTATTATTATCAAGGCAAGGAGCTGAAAGAATGGTTAGCACGCCAAGTGAAATGCTTAACGGTATTTCGCCTGTCGCTACGTTCCGAGTTCAATTTCCGCCGAAGTCGACTTTGCTGTTCATCCTATTGGGGTCGATGAAATAAGTGTCAGTCAGGTGCCGATGTCAATGTAATCAACTAGTCACCTGCCCTCAAATTTCAGGCTATTGTGCCTATAGTAGAAAAGATTGTTGTTGCTGTTGTTGTTGTTGTTGTTGTTGTTATATGTTGAAAACCGATAATAATAGAATTCACAGTAATAATAATAATGATAATAATAATATGATAATAATAATAATAATAATATAATAATAATAATAATAAAAATAATAATAAACACTACTAAAGGATGTATCAATACCAGCAGATGACAACGTGTCTCAAAAAGAAATGGAGAAACTTTCAAATTACAAAGACCTGGAAATAGAGGTAATTCGAATGTGGTGTCTAAAAACGGAAACAATTCCTATCATAGTAGGTGCATTAGGCATGATAAAAAAATATTCAGACAAATACATAACAAAAACACCAGGCCTTACAAACACATATAACGTACAGAAAATCGCACTACTAGGCACTACACACATCCTACGCAGAACACGTTCAATACAATAACCATCAGAGCATCACAACAAATCACAG
>NC_043002.1:50558854-50561354 GCF_006345805.1 Octopus sinensis | reverse complement strand
TTCTAATTTTCCTACTCTGTATATATATGCATATACATATATATATATATATATATATATATATATATATATTATATATATATTATTATATATATATATATATATATATCTTTATATGTACGTGTATATGTATGTATATATATATATATATATAATATATATATATATATATATATATATTATATATATATATATATATATATATATATATGTATATATATATATACATATACACGTATATATAAAGATATATATATATATGTATAAATACATGTGTGTATACAAATATAAATATAGATATAAATATATATGTGTGTTATATAGATCGATATATAGATAGATACAGAAAGAAAGAACGATAGATAGATAGATAGATAGATAGATAGATAGATAGATAGATAGATAGATAGATAGATCCTGAATCATGGATTCATAGAGGCATGCATGCTTGTATGGATGGATGGATGGATGGATGGATGATGGATGGATGGATGGATGGATGGATGGGTAGACGGATGGAGAAGCAGGTGTTTTGTAGACCAGGAAGATATTCAATAAATATGATTTTGATAGAATGTTATTTTTTGACACATCTGATTGGGGTCGCTTTTGTTCGCACAAAGACACTTCTGATATGCTACCCCCAAACCAATGTCATTGCTTTGTAAGGAAGTTACTCATCGAAAGAGGAGAGCAGGTGAATGTAAAAGAATTACGCCATCTTAATAAGATTTTTTTTTCTTTCTTTTTCACTGTCGTTTGCTTTTAAATGTGTCGTCTGCTTTTGAAGAAATCTTATACAGGACTGTATCAGACATGTTATATTTTCGTATACTTGTTTGCTTATTCATTTGTGTGTGTGTAAGTGTGCGTGTATGTGCGCGTTTATGTGCACGTGTCTGTGTATGTATCAATGCACGCGGGCGCGTGTGTGTGTACCTTTACCGTCATTTTTATTTTCCTTTACTACCTGTTTCTCATCTTTCAACACATTTCTGTCTTGGTATTCTTTTCGGCTTTAATTTTATTTATTTATTTATTTGCTTGTTTGTTTGTTTATTTATTTATGCGTTTATTCATTTTCTTTTATCTCACTGTCTCCACATCATTTATGCTCTATGTCTGGATATTGCAGCTTCTTTCAAAATCATGCACATCATCAAAATTCCGTCAAGACCCACACTTCATACGCGTTGTAATCATCATCGTCATCATCATCATATTAACTTTCATCATCATCATCATCATCATCATCATCATCATCATCATCATCATCATCATCGTCATCATCAACATCACACCACCACCAATACCATCATCATCATCATCATCATCATCATCATCATCATCATCATTATCATCATCATTTTTATTATCAGCATCATCTTCATCACCATTATCATCATATCATCATCACCATCATCATTTTCATCATCATCATCATTATTACCATCATCATCAACAGTATCATTTTCATCAGCATCATTTTCATCATCATCATCACCATCATCAGCAATATCACCACAACCACTATCATCACAATTGTTTTTCTGTTGTACTGTCTTTCGCTCATTTAATATTCTTATACCTCTTTCTGTCTCTTTTCTCTTTATCTCTAACCCTTTCTATTTCTTAGTCTTTTGTCATTTTTATCTTTTACATTGTCTTCTATCTCACCAAGCCTTTATATGTCTGCCTGTCTCTTTATCGCTCTTTTTCCCTCTCTCTCTCTCTCTCTCTGCATCAGTACGTCTGTCTATGTATACGTATATATGTATTATGCATGTATGTATATATACACATAAATACGCATACATACATATATATATGTATCTCTCTCTCTCTCTCTCTCTCTTTCTGTATATATATATATATATATATATATATATATACAGAAAGAGAGAGAGAGAGAGTGATACATTTTCTTTATACTGGAAAATTTCATCTAGATCATTCCCCTATGACAAAGGGAAATTTTTCAGTCCTCTCTAAACGGAAGACCAATTTGCCATCCTCTTTTCCAACACAAACTGGTGAACACGTTTATATATATATATATAAACCAGCTTAGAGAAGAGGATATATATAATATTATATATATATATATAATATATATATATATATATATATATATAAACCAGCTTAGAGAAGAGGATATATATATATATATATATATATTATATATATATATATACGGCTTAGAGAAGAGGATATATATATATATATATTATATATATATATATACGGTAAAAAATTAAGGAGTGCGTGGGTTACATAAATAATATTTTCAGGATTAAGTAAAAAGAAAACAAACGTAAAATAGCACTTAACAGTCTATATATAAATTTAAAAAAGAACTGAAGTAAATTATCAAATGAACATATACTAAATACACAAGCGAACAGAAAACGTAGCTCACCAATTCTTCATCAGTTATCGGCCAGAGGAGTCAAACGCAATTTCAGCCATTATCGAGGCACCGACAAGAAACTTGCCAGGA
>NC_043002.1:50548854-50553854 GCF_006345805.1 Octopus sinensis | reverse complement strand
ATTACACTGAACAACAAGACAAAGACAGAAAGACAAAAATATTAGGATTAACGTTCAATACATAGAAAATGTAAAAAAAAATCGTATAACAATACGTAGAACAGCCACAAAGAATTAACAATAGGACTTAAGCGACAGATTAGCTTCCTTAATGAATTATCCAAGTTCTTACCTAAACCTTGGCCATACCACAATAAACTACAACGAAAAACATGCACTGCGAATTAAATCAGATAACATTAGAATCTTCGTACAGAAAACATCAGCAACTCTGAAACAGAAAATCAAAAAACTGAAAGACCTCCGGAACGTGCTTGTGGCACAGTTTGTTGCCGCAGCAAGCCCCCAAGCTCTACGGTCCATGCCCCATGACAAAACTCAACCTCAAAATACCTAAGCTCATACAACATTCTAGAACACATCTACGATAATATCCCAAAGGTACTATCTCTCTTGTTCAGTATGGACCAGGTTAAAAAATACCATTATCCTCACAGGAACCAAACACTGCACATGAGTGCACATCACCGTTAACAAGGACTGAGGATCAGCAACTGTCACGCTCTGACTGAATCACCTGCCCCTCTGTCTGTGGCTAACACCAGAATCTAGAGAGTGTAGCTATACTGTTGCTTGATCTGCAAGAAATATGAACCAAATGTACTCAATTCCGATCGAAACATTTTAAATAACGACAGAACACATTAAACAATGTATTCTTACATACCGTTGAAACTACAAAAATTCACGGCTGGATTATTTTTCTTTTCTTTATTTTTTAATCGCAGTTAATCTAAGGCTAAATAACAACAAAGTGCAGGAGTAAACTGGGCAGTGAATAGAGTATGCAATATGGAGGTCACATTGTCACACTGCTTTCATACGATTCGTTACTGCATGTTGGAGCATAAGCTTGGTAGAAGCATGAGGTAAATAGGAAGACGGGGTTTTGTGTCGCAACTGGGCGTTCGGTCGACTACCTACGCACAATAAGACTGCTCCACCGGGATTTACCTAGTTTACACAACAACAGTTCCCTGTGTGCTGTACAACTGCTCGGTCAGGGTTAATTTGGGACAACAGAACGAACATCAACAACAACAAAAGAAATGATATTATTAAGACAAACATTTTCACCATGAGCGCCATCATCATTGTTGTTGTTGTTGTTGGCATCCTTTCTGTCTCGGGAGACAATGGAGTTGCGCATAAAGTAGTCTAGTCCGGCTTTTACATTTCATGTCCTGATACATTTCCTGCTGTGGCTGTGTAGTCCTATCCTGGACAAACACTCCCTCTGGCAGGTACCGCAAATGTAGCGAAGACTGTTCCTGGCTGGTTGTAATGCCATAGTCTCTTGTTGACGTCTCTTCTTTTCTTTCCATTTCTCCTCTCTCTCTCTCTCTGTGTCACTCCTTTGTATTCCCTCTTTTACGGTACGTCGCCATTCTCCATGGTTGCAGGCAACTGCCTCCCAACCGCTAATATCATCATTAACAGTAACAATAACACCAACACCACCAATACAAACACACCAGCAACAACAATAGCAACGAAGTTGTCGAAACAAATACCGTCGCAACCGCAAATACCACCACCGCCACCGGCAACAGCACCACCACCACAAACAACAACAACAACAGCAACAATAACAGCGTTGCCAGCAACACAAACAGCAACAATGTCAAATCTATCGCCCAACAACCTTTCCATGTCAGTCTTTGTCGAATGATATATTAGATCAATCAATGGAAAATTGTCAACAACAACAACAACAAAAAGGAGCAGAAGTAACAACAACAACAGCAACAACAGCAACAGAAATTACGTTGGCGATGACGACGACAATGTCAGCGAAAGTAAAGTAAAATGGGAAAGAAAAAGGAGAGGAAAAGAGAGAAAAAAACAAAAAAGAAGAGAAGAAGAAGAAGAAGAAGAAGAAGAAGAAGAAGAAGAAAGAAGAAGAAGAAGAAGAAACAAATTTATCAATTTCAAACGCTAAACAATAAATGAAAAAAGAAAAAAACCAAAACAACAACAACAGCGGCAATAACGATAACAACAACAACAAAATAATAATTAATATCATTGCAAACAAGATTCAATGACTGCAGCATATATTTGCAGGTTGTTGTGCAACCAACGCATTTTATTGCAATTGTGCAACATAACATAGTTGCTGCTGATATTGCTGATATTGCTGCTGCTGCTGCTGCTGCTGGTACCACTACCTACTACCACCACTACCTACTACTGCTACTATTACTACCACTACTGCAACTAGTACGTTTACCTCCACCACCATCGTCGCTACCGTCTCCACCACCACCACCACCGCCACCGCCGCCGCCGCCACCCGCTTCCACCACCACCACCGCCACTACCACAGCTGCCACCACAATCACTACTACTACTGCTGCTGCTGCTGCTACTGCTGCTGCTGCTACTACTACTACTACTACTAGCGTTATTGGCACAGGAAGTGCTCATGATGGATTTTCTTAGTTCCAGATTGCTTTGTGCTATTTCGCTTCACTCGAAACTCACAGCATGGATATCCAAAGACTGTTCGCTTCCACAAATAAGGAAGTCTTTCTACAGTCGTAGTTTTTTTTTTTCCTCTTGAACTACCAGACTTTAGAACTCTCTTCCATCTCATTGTTTTCTTCCACCTTATGGCCTGAGCTCTTTCAAGTCTAAAATAAATTAATTCCTTTCGTTTTAATTTCTCCTTCCTCATAGTCCCTTACACTAAGTGGCTTCTCACCTTGTTTGCGACTTGTTTTTTTTTTTTATAAAATACAAATAAAATAAAACAGATTAATCTCAGTCAGTATTTCCAACCGGAGGCGCAATGGCCCAGTGGTTAGGGCAGCGGACTCGCGGTCATAGGATCGCGGTTTCGATTCCCAGACCGGGCGTTGTGAGTGTTTATTGAGCGAAAACACCTAAAGCTCCACGAGGCTCCGGCAGGGGATGGTGCTGATCCCTGCTGTACTCTTTCACCACAACTTTCTCTCACTCTTACTTCCTGTTTCTGTTGTACCTGTATTTCAAGGGGCCGGCCTAGTCACTCTCTGTGTCACGCTGAATATCCCCGAGAACTACGTTAAGGGTACACGTGTCTGTGGAGTGCTCAGCCACTTACACGTTAATTTCACGAGCAGGCTTTTCCGTTGATTCGAATCAACCGGAACCCCTCATCGTCGTAACCGACGGAGTGCTTCTATTTCCAACCATGATCATTTAGTCGCTCGAGAAACTGAACCCTTTGTTCATTGAATTAACGTGTAAGCTGCTGAAAATTCCCCTGATACACGTAATGTTAATGTAATCTTCAGGTAGAAACAGCGTGACATAATTTGTAACAAGACTGGACCTTTAAATAACAAGTTGGACCAATCTTACAGGCTATACCCAATACCCACCTACCTAATTTCATTCTCAAACCTTGGGTCGAATCGACGGTGTAGATAAAGACATTTACCCAAGATGCCTCTGAATGAACTTAATAAAGCCTAGTTTTTTTAAAGACTCCGCCGGTTACGACGACGAGGGTCCCAGCTGATACGATCAACGGAACAGCTTGCTCGTGAAATTAACGTGCAAATGGCTGAGCATTCCACAGACACGTGTACCCTTAACGTAGTTCTCGGGGATAATCAGCGTGACACAGAGAGTGACAAGGCTGACCCTTTGAAATACAAGTACAACTCATTTTTGCCAGCTGAGTGGACTGGAGCAACGTGAAATAAAGTGTCTTGCTCAAGGACACAACGCGTCGCCGGGAATCGAACTCACAACCTTACGATCATGAGCCGAATGCCCTAACCACTAAGCCACGCGCCCTCACTAAAGCCTAGTACAGTGAACAGAGACATTAATTAATAATTAATGAATGTTTTGGAAACTGACAGTAATGAGTTGATGCATTGAGAAAGAAATCCAGCGAGAGGTATTCTTTTATTCTTTTACTCGTTTCAGTAATTTGACTGCGGCCATGCTGGACCACCGCCTTTAAGGGCTTTTAGTCGAAGACATCTATCTCAGGAATAATTCTTTGTAAGCCTAGTACTTATTCTATCGTTCTCTTATGCCGAACCGCTAGATTACGCGTACGTAAATACACCAGCATCGGATGGCAAGCGGGTGGGGGGGGCAAACACAGACGCAAAAACACGCACGCATAAATATATATATATATATATATATATATTATATATATATATATATATATATATATATATATATATATATATATTAATTAGAGACAAAACCACTATTTTGCAAATCAAACAAAGAAAGACTTAATCCAATACATAAAAAAATTTAATATAAATTTATGTATTGGATTAAGTCTTTCTTTGTTTGATTTGCAAAATAGTGGTTTTGTCTCTAATTAATATTATATAATATTTTGCTATAAAATTGGATTCAATCCTAAATGATTTTTTCCCTGTAAGTTTGGATATACTCCCTATTATTATTATTATATTTATATTATATATATATATATTATATATATATATTACATACATATAAGGGGAATGACCACTAGGTGGACTCTTAATATGCTAAATGTAGACGCCATATGGTCTGGCCATATGGGGGTCAACATTTAGCATATTAGAAGTCCACCTAGTGGTCATTCCTCTTATCTGTATGTAATATAATTTTCTGAATCTTCAGATTTTTTTCAATATGCTAGGCCACTGGTTTAAATTGATATTAATATAATTAATATCAATTTTTACCCTTATTATTATATATATATATATAAAATATGAATTAGAGATAAAACCACTATTAGGCAACTCAAACAGTGATAGACATAAACCAATACATAAATAACAAAAAAAATATAAATATAATTAATACAATATATAATATATATATAAAATATAAAATTTTAAATTTAACTTTTTAAATTTTAAACTTTTAATATTTATAACTTTTTAATCTAATTTTTCCCTGTAAGTTTGGATATACTCCCTATTATT
>NC_043002.1:50541354-50543854 GCF_006345805.1 Octopus sinensis | reverse complement strand
ACTCTATGTGAGGAATATTGTGTAAATCTTTGGATATAGGCGCAGGAGTGGCTGTGTGGTTTGTAGCTTGCTTACCAACCACATGGTTCCGGGTTCAGTTCCACTGCGTGGAATCTTGGACAAGTGTCTTCTACTATAGCCTCGGCCCGACCGAAGCCATGTGAGTGGATTTGGTAGACGGAAACTGAAAGAAGCCCGTCGTATATATGTATGTGTATATATATATATGTGTGTGTGTGTGTGTGTTTGTTTGGTGTCTGTGTTTGTCCTCCCAACATCGCTTGACAACCGATGCTGGTGTGTTTACGTTCCCGTAACTTAGTGGTTCGGCAAAAGAGACCGATAGAATAAGTACTAGGCTTACAAAGTATAAGTCCTGGGGTCGATTTGCTCGACGAAAGGCGGTGCTCCAGCATGGCCGCAGTCAAATGACTGAAACAAGAAATAGAGTAAAAGAGAGTAAAAGAGTAATAACATAGAGTAGACTTTAGGATACGCATTAACTATTATTAATCTAATTTATATTAAAGACCTCACTTGCTGAAAACTTAACCTTTTGTCCTTCTGGATTTGATAAAATAAAGTATTAGTGAATTATTATACTTATATGATATTCTTTTTCTTCTCCCAACATTCTGCCATTTAATTTAATGTTGCATTTTTAATAAGATAGATTGACTCCGCTCTTTCTCGCAAGTAACTCATTTGTATACATCATTTCAGGGAGATATCACACCTGCATATCGTTCTTAAAATGACAGTGTTACATGAAATTTGTCGTTGGTTACAAATGCTAGTGGAAACCTTTGTTCACAAGAACAAGTAGATGGGAAAAGCAAGGTATCTCGATGCATTTTTCAAACACGTGAATCGCATTTAATTAATTGTGATCACTTTAAATCTTCGGTGTTGTGCACCCTCGCAATTTCTCTTGTGTAGTTTCGAGGGTATGCTATCACAGTTTCAGATCACTTCCACCTACTAATGATAGCACCGAGTGTCTTCCCCCAAAGAAAGAACTCTACTGCCTTGAATAATGTATTCATTACATATTGTTGCACAAAGCAAAGTAAATTTTCAGGAAATGAGAAAGACACGAAAAGAATCCTTGTCAACATACGTTTTCTTGATCGAGTCTGAATTGGGGATCAAATTAAAAGAACGATGAGATCATTATAAGCAATGACCACAAACAGAAAAGAAAAGACAGCTGAGGCTGCTGAGTATTATCAGTCAGCAAAAATATACTCTAAATATTTGCTACATGTTAAATCAAATGTCACTGCAGAAATATTACCTATTTCTTTATTACCCACAAGGGGCTAAACACAGAGGGGACAAACAAGGACAGACATAGGTATTAAGTCGATTACATCGACCCCAGCGCGTAACTGGTACTTTATTTATCGACCCCGAGAGGATGAAAGGCAAAGTCGACCCCGGCGGAATTTGAACTCAGAACGTAACGACAGACGAAATACCGCTAAGCATTTCGCCCGGGGCGCTAACGTGTCTGCCAGCTATTACCTTTAGGATATCTTGTTTAGTAGTGTGCGCACAAGAGAGGTTTTCTCTCTGCCTGTTTAACTCCAAGGTGTAAAAACTACACTTTTTTTTTATTCGTATTAGAAATGAATTTTCCGTTGTAAATTCCAAGCAAAAGTTTTCAAGGGGGAATTTTTATTGGCGTAAGTCTGTCAATGGTGATTTGTATTACTAATCTTATGGTAGTCGCCTTCTATGTTAAACATTTATATTTCAAATTTATATTTTATTTTAGGATAATCTCATTTACCTATACATCTATCACAATTATAGCACAATATTATCTAGCAAACATTTATGGACCACTTTCTGCTCCCATTCTGTTTCCTTCTCTCTCATATGCTTCTCCTTTCGGTCTTTGCAAAAACTATTTTAAACAAAGCTGAAGAATGATTACTGTCATTAAAAGCAATCCTAGTTAAATTTCCATTCGTTCAGTAGACCTAAGCCTGACATTATGCGTATATATATATATTATATATCTATAGGCATATATGGTGTATGCATAAAATACCGAAGGGTATTTTAAAGAATTTACCAGTGTATTATTAACATTACTTATTACTTTATACATACATATATATCATATATATATATATATATATATATATATGTATGTATATATATATATATATATATATATTATATAAATATATAATTATATATATATATATTATTATATATATATATATATATATATATTATATATATATATATAATTATATATATATTATATATAATATATATATATATAGATATATATATATATATATATATAGGTACAGGTGTGGCTGTGTGGTAAGAAGCTTGCTTCCCAACAACATGGATCCGGGTTCAGTCCCACTGCGTGGCACATTCGGCAAGTGTCTTCTACTACAGCCGCGGGCCCCGACTTAAGCTTGTGAGAGTGGATTGGTAGATAGAAGGTAAAAGAAGCTTGTCGTGTGTGTGTATG
>NC_043002.1:50537872-50541254 GCF_006345805.1 Octopus sinensis | reverse complement strand
ATCAGCTCGCAGCACTACCTACCTAGACATTTTCCGTGACAAAACGCAATGAGTAACTTGTTCCCCAGTTCGAAAGTGCATGAAGCATATTCAGATTTATAGTAACATTGAAATTTCACTTATCTCCGCTTAGCGCTCGCCCTCCGTAATTAGGCGTAATTGTCAAAATCCATGCGATTTCTGAAATTATGGGAACTAGCTCTTGTACTGGAATATATAGTTAGTTATCGTTAACGGCTATTATTAGGGATATCTCATAAGGCGATGAACTGGCAAAATCGTTAGTCTACCGGACAGAATGCTCCGCGGCATTGACTTTCATCCTTTCGGAGTTGCTGGAATAAGTACCAGTAGAATACTGGCGTCGATGTTATCGACTTACCCCACCCTAAAGTTGCTTGCCTTGTGTCAAATTAGGGATACCTCATAAGCCGACGAACTGGCAGAATCGTTAGCACACCGAACAGAATGCTTAACGGCATTTCGTACCGTCTTTACAGTCTTAGTTCAAATCCCACCGTAGTCGACTTTGCCTTTCATTCTTATGGGGTCGATAAAATAAGTACCAGCTGAACACTTGAGTCATTGTTATCGACTTTCCAACTCATATCCAATCGCCGAACTTGAGCCAAAATATGAAGCCATTTTTCAGAATGCATCAAATAAAAGAAAATACTACGAAATTAATACTGAGCTGTTTTAGCAAAATGTCTACTAAACTATTTTTGTTTGTAATGAAATTAATTTTAATTATAAACTTTAAAATATTCAGAGTATTATGAATTTGGAGAATTGATGTTTTTTGACTTTATAATTTAATTACTATTTTAATTTGAATTAATTAACAGTACAACATCCTGTACGTAATAGAAAGCAATATCGGTTTTAAAAGATATAGTCACTCAACTTCTTATATTCCTTTCTCCGTTTATCTGTTTCATTAGACTGCAGCCATGTCAACGCCAGTACTTACTTTTTAAGCCTGGTGCTCATTTGCCTAACGGCTAAGTTGAGGGGTCGTAAACACACCAACACCGGTTGTCAAGCGATGATGGGATTGGGGATGGTGCAAACCCAACACAGAGTCACGCAGAAATCAAATCTACCAAATCCATTCACAACGCTTTGTAGATCTCAAAGCTATAAGTTAAGGACAATGGTAGAACGCATTGGAACTGAACCCGGAACCATATGGTCGGGAAGCAAGCTTCTCACCACACAGCCACAGCCGTCATTTTTCTTTAAATTTCTCTATTGCCATTCTTGAATTCTTTTCTTTATACTCATTGTTTGGCATTTTCGACTTGCTTCTCTTTACTACGCCATAGATTTCAATTGAGTTTCCTACTCTCCACAAATTTCAGACCTTTTGCCTATCGCAGAAGGAATAATTAAAGCGACGAGCTGGCAGAAGCGTTAAC
The DNA here is from genome assembly GCF_006345805.1 of Octopus sinensis. Taxonomy (NCBI): domain Eukaryota; kingdom Metazoa; phylum Mollusca; class Cephalopoda; order Octopoda; family Octopodidae; genus Octopus; species Octopus sinensis. The sequence goes on along the minus strand of NC_043002.1, from coordinate 50,539,833 downwards.
CCGCAGGAAAAAAGACTTTGCGGCATTTCTTCCGACCGACACATTACTTTGTGAGTTCAAATTCTGCAGAGATCAACTTTGCCTTTCGTCACTTCTGGGTCGATAAAGTAAGCTCCAATTGAATACTTAGGTCCATGTAATTGAATTAACTCACCCTTGAAATTGCGGGCCTTGTGACAAAATTAGAAACCACAATTAATTAAAACGACTAGTTGAGGGAATCGTTAGCGCATCGGAAAAAAATTCTTATCGGGCATGTATTCTGGGTCTTTACATTCTGAGTTCAAATTCTGCTGGGGTCGACTTTGCTTTTCGACCATTCGTCGAGGGTGATAAAATAATTATCAGTCAAGTACTAGGGATTCAATGTAATCGATTTCCATTTCCACTCCACTCCCACGAATTTTCAGGCTTTGTGTCTGAAGTAATAAGAATTGTGATCGTCATCGTTTTCTTTTGCTCTTCTTCCCCATCAGCATCACCATCGACTCTACCGTCATCTACCGTCATCAGGCTAATGTTCATTTATCTCCATCACCTTTTCTCTCTCTTACAACGTCTCTCTCTCCCTCCCTCCCTCTGTCAAACACTCTCCTTCTTCCGCCCTCTCTCTTTCTCCTCTCTCTCTATCTCTGTATGTATGTACGTCGTCATACCTATATGTGCGTGTGTGTATATATATTCTGTTACTCTTTGTTTCAGTCATTTGACTGCGGCCACGCTGGAGCACCGCCTTGAGTCGAGCAAATCGACCCCAGGACTTATTCTTTGTGAGCCTAGTACTCATTGTATCGGATCTCTTTTGCCGAACTGCTAGCTTACAGGGACCTAAATACACCAGCATCTGTTATCAAGCGATTGTGGGGGACAAACACAGACACGCAAACATATACATATACATATACTACATATACATAATAATATATATTATATATATATATTATATATATATAATATATATATATATATATATACGACGGGCTTCTTTCAGTTTCCGTCTACCAAATCCACTCACAGGGATTTGATTAGCCCGAGGCTATAGTGGAAGACACTTGCCCAAGGTGCCACGCAGTGGGACTGAACCCGGAACAATATATGCATACATTGAAATATTGATTATGTGTACGTATGTATACACATGTCTACATGTCTATGTGTACGTACGTGAGTGTGTGTGTATATGTGCCTGTGTATGTCTATCTATATATGTGTGTAAATAAATATATAGAGATAGAGGGGGAGGGGGAGATGGGGGAGAGAAAGAGAGAAATAGTTAGATAGATACTTACATACATACATACATACATGGATAAATAGATAGATAGATAGATAGATAGAAGATAGATAGATAGATAGATAGATAGATAGATAGATAGTTGTATGCATGCATATATATATACGCATACGCACACACTTACGCACACACATGCATGCACACGCACACACGCACACACGCACACACGCATTTTCTTTTTCAACTTTACACTGTTGTCCTATAACAGAATAAAATGTAAGTATAGTGTACGACGTTATAAAATAGCTAATATCCTTTAATATCACATCACTTTATGGCATACACTCACCTTTACTGTTCGATAACTGTCAAGTCGAGATCAGCCATTAAATGGCAACATTTGTTTCTTCATTTTTTGTTCGATTTTTATTTATTTATTTATATATCTATATATTTGTTTATTTATATATTTTATACTTATCTATTTGATTGTTTATTGGACTCTCGTTTGACTTGTGCAAATATTTCTATTGATATAGTGCATGTTATTGTTGCTTTATATGTTGTTGTTGCTGTTGTTTTTAGTGGTGGTAATGGAGATGGTGGTGGCGGTGGTGATAGTGATGATGGTGGTATTTTGTTTTATTGTTGTTTTGATCTTATTGTTGATGTTGCCTTTGTTGTTGTCATCCATCCTACTAATCGTCTACTGTTGTGTTCTATAATG
>NC_043002.1:50532872-50535372 GCF_006345805.1 Octopus sinensis | reverse complement strand
ATAGACACAAGGCTTGAAATTTTGGTGGAGGGGCTGGTCGGTTACATCGACCCCAGTTCCCAATTAGTACTAATTCAGTGTCCGGGCATCGTTGTGGAGTTATGTCGAACAGCTGCTCTTACGTGTGGAACAGATCTGTCTGTCGGCCGAGTCTGTGGTAATGATCAAACCGCCACCTTTCTTTAATCGGGCAGGCGAGGCAGTTTTCTTTTATGGACAAAGCTGAAAGGCATGAGGGCAGACAGATTCCTCTTTGGTAGAATTCTCATTTATTTCTTCAAGTTTCACTTGAAAAGGAAATTGAGAGTGGAATGGAAGTGCTCTCCTCGGATAAGCTTATTGAAAGATAGGTGAAAGTTACGAAAATGGCAAGAGTGCATGGTGCCTGTCTAAGAGTAAAGCTGTGAGTCGGCGGGAAGAAATTGGAGAGAGTACTTGCTCCTGGGGTTTCGGGGAAATCTCGGACAGTGGGGTTCCTCGATTATCCCTAGAGCCCTTTCTGTATCAAGAGGGCCACGTCTTCATTATCCTCCCCGCCCCATTTATTTTTTGTTTTTTAAACCTTTATATGTTATGCATATATCCTTTCTTTTTCACTGTATACCGTTAATTTTTTTATTTTTTATTCATTACATGTAAACCTCCGCACTTTATGTCTGTCTTTGTATTTTTCCCCTCGTCCTTCGCCCTTGTGGCAAATAAATGAAATCATTGTTGTTGTTGTTAAGCTATTACATGGTAATTTAATTAGCATAAATGTTATGTTCGAGTTTGGTGACAGAAAGTCTCCTTAGCTCATAAGATTCTTGCGGAATGCAGAACAATACTTCGCGGGTCGATAAATGCGAGTCTCAGCTCCAATATTTTCCAGTCTTTTAGGTAACATTCTGGCTGTTGTGCCAGTCACATCAATTACCACAGAAGTAATTGCTGCTTTAGTCTTTCTCAGTTTCTTCAGCTCTCAGACTCGATCCTAATATTTCTCATCTTTTCTTTTTTCAATTTGATGGATATCGAGTCTGTTATCATGGGGAACTGCAAAGTCTATGATCTTACACAGTTTATTTTATATTTCTACAATTATTATATTTTTTTACCTCTGTTTTTGTTGAAACACTGGGAGTCTCGCTTGAGTAGCATACTTGGTACCTGTAGCCTACGGCACCAATGCTATGTATTCTCTCAACTTTCTAGAATTTTCGTGATAATTCTGGTCGGGCTAAGGAGGAAAACATTTTGCAACAGCGTGTGAATTAAGCAATCCCATGGGTTTTTGCCGGTCACTGACTGGGTCACTCTATGTGGTATTTGGCCGTATTATTATTGTTGTTGTTGTTTTTGTTAAGCAACAAGACGGGTAAGAGTGATTAGGTGATGGTCTAGGGCTTAGGGGCGAGAGACCCCAGACCTTGGGAAAAATAAAACTTTGGTCGTCTTGTTGTAGTCGAGGGCTCTTCGTTGACGCCCGAAACCACTGGAAGGTGGCCCTCGAAGTCGCTGAAAATGGAGATCTCTAGGTCCAAATTCTTGAACGGCTGCTGTTCTTGTTGCTGTTATTGGTTTGATATTAGTAAATTACTAATCGCACGGCAGATAAGAATGCGTGAAATATGCTAATCACTCTATCCTATGTACTTAGGTCATTAATAATAATAGGTTTATAATGAGTGTCCCCGTAAACAACCAAAACGGATAGTTAGTCACTTATTAATACCAAATAGGACTGAAACTGATTAGGTCGATTCCTCGCTCTTCTGTCCTCTATAGTATACGAAGGTGTTTACAACTGGTAATACTTACTGTGAAACCAAAACACTATAAATATTTTCTGTATAACATGGAAACAAAACAACTCACGAGTGATTTCTTAATTCAGTTTCATAGAATATGATTTATATTGGATCATTTGTGCTGCCTTGGTGGCAAATTAGGAAACCAGTAAGGAAAACAATAATTATAAAACCACTGACAACGAAGAGTTTTACTGTACCGTCACAAGACAGAATAAGAGAATGAGGAACCCGCAGTAGTTCGTATTTTCTATGTGTCCGTTGGATCTGCGAGAAATATTAGACAAATCTATTGTAAACCAAACCAAACCATTATTTCTTTTTTCTTTTTTTTTTTTTGCAAAGAAAATAGATAGATTTCATAATGTAATCAGGGTTAGATTTTACCTGAAAATCAAATGGGATGTTCATGAACGGAATGACTTTCGACGATTAAGAATCTGGAAGTAAAGTATAAGGACTACTTGATCAGAACTGACCTGAGGCTAATCAACAACAGCAAAACAAAACAGTAGTAGTAGTAGTAGTAGTAGTAGTAGTAGTAGTAGTAGTAGTATAGTAGTAGTAGTAGTAGTAGTGGTAGTAGTAGTAGTAATAGTAGTAGTAGTAGTAGTAGTAGTAGTAGTAGTAGTAGTAGTAGTAGTAGTAGTAGTAGTAGTAGTAGTAGGGGAAGGAGGAGGAGGAATTTAGAGTTTAATGAAGAAATCTAA
>NC_043002.1:50512872-50530372 GCF_006345805.1 Octopus sinensis | reverse complement strand
CTCTTTTGGCTTCGTGCTTGTTCTTGTTGTCATTGTCGCCTTCCTTGTTTTTGATGTGGGTTTTTATTTTTGTTGTTATTTTTTCCTCTTGTGTTATTTTAATCGCTGTTATTGATGATCGTGTTAGATGTGGTACTTTCGCTCTTACTATTTCTATATAGGTATACATACATATGCTTATATGTATATATGCATGTATCTATGTATATTCGTGTCCGCATATGTATATGAATTTGTAGGTGTATATCTATCTATGTAACTATATATGTGTTGTGTGCATACAAATATATATATATATATATATATATGTATGTATGTATGTATGTATGTATGTATGTATGTATGTATGTATGTATGTATGTTTAAAGACATGTGTGAGTGTCTACTTTTATGTGAATATGTGTTTGTCTTAGTTATATTTATAGCTATTGCTACTGTTGTTCTATATTCAGAGTGGTGGAGTTCTTGAACATCGAACTGAATAACTTATTATTTAGTTACATTCAACAACTTTTCGAGTTCAATTACTCACAAAATATATTTTGTCCGTTTTTTCCTCTAGAATTATTACAATAAATGAGGTCGGTGATGTTGTACTGAATGTTGTACACAGAAATTTCTTATATGATTGAAGCTATCTGCACATTAATTAGAGAAAGATATCAAAAGTCCAGCGGAAATTGCAGAATCCACTAAAGAAAATTTATCTTATTTTCGTAAAACGATGAGATTAATAGACCGTTTTCTATCTTACTGGATCTCATCAGTGAATCGCAGTCAGTACAAACTCACCAGATTAGTAGGGAAAATATTTTTTAGACGAAAATTTTAGGGCAACAATGATTTGCAATCTGTTAAGTTAAAATGGAATAAAAGGACATAACCCAGCTGAGTTCAGATTAAGTATATGCATATGTACTGAATGATGCACGCCTAAAGAAAACTTCTGTATGAATTGAAGTCTATCACTTCTTTGGAGAAAGAAATTTGAACTCTTGCTGCCAGCGATAGCGTCTCACATTGAAAAGGGGAGATAATTTCAAGAAATTAATAACTAAGTAATGGTCATGTCTGTCGCCCCCAACATGATTGATGTCTTTTGTCAATGAAGGAAATAAAAATTGCTGTAGTTTTATTGAAGTATTACTACGACTCCTCTCCTTATGTTTTGAGTTCCCAAAAGAGCAAATATAGAATGAGTGTCACTCATTCGATCGACCGCGAAGGATAAATGGCAAAGTCCCACTGCGTTGCACCTTGGGCAAGTGTTTTCTAATATAGCCTCGAGCCGACCAAAGCTTTGTGAGTGGATTTGGTAGACGGAAACTGAAAGACAAGCGTATGAATATATATAGTATATATATATATATATATATATATATATATATCTTTTAAATTTGTTTATGGGTACCGTTTTGAATATGCATCTACAGCTCCTATTCCATCATGCCAGCTACCGTCTTATGATATTGGTTAGTTAGCCTGTTTTTCGGGGTTGAACCGATATAATGTAAGATAAATATAATATTAAGAATAATCGCACATGTATGTATAAGTTTCTATATATATTGTATCTGTCTGTGTATATGTATATATATATATATATATATATATACAGTATATATAGAAACATATACATATATGTGTGTGTTTGTGTGTATCTGTGCATATATACACGTATATATAGAGAGAGGTATCATATATATATATATGCATCATATGTATACACATATATATAGGTATATAGGCATATAATGTACTTCGGTTTGGATGTATGTTATACATGCATTTGTGCATGTGTGTGTGAGAGAGTGTGTGTGTGAGAGTGTGTGTGTGTGTATGTGTGTGTGTATGTGTGTGTGTATGTGTGTGTATGTGTGTGTGTATGTGTGTGTGTGTGTGTGTGTGTGTACATGCGTGCGTTAGTATTTTAAACAATATTAATTACATGAAAATTATCTATTAGTAATCAATATTTCGATATCTTTGCCGAAGTCTAAAATATTGAAAGTGGATATGAGAGATGGATTGGGGGAGGGCAAGGATGAGTCTGAGGAGGAGGATGACGAAGTCGGAATAATGATTTTTCAATCGGTTTAGTAGGGTGGGGTGGGTCGGTGGGGGTGAGGCCTGAGTGATAACGGAAAATGAAAAGGAACATAAAGAAAAACAAAAGAAAGCATCAATTATCGTCTTAAGTAGCTGTTACAATTATAGAAATCAAGAGCTATAACAATACATAATGTAGAATTATCTGTAAACACACACACACATATATATATATCGTATGTATATATGTATGTATGTGTATATATATATATATTGTATATATATATAATATATATATATATATATATATATATATTATATATATATATATATATAATATATTATATGTATGTGGGTGTGTGTCTGTGTGTCTGTGTGTACATATATGTACATATATACTATAATATACATACATATGTGTGTGTTTACATATCTATATATCCACATATAAATGCGTTGGTGTCTGTGTAATTATGTAAGAATTATTCAACAATAATGTGTGTGTGTGGTATGTGTAAGTGTGTGTGTCACTTTGATAACTTTGATAGGTTTCGGCCAGTAACTTAATACTACAAAAGGTACGTGTAGGACAGACACAAGGGCCCTAATGCTTCATGAGTTATCGACTAAAAACACTAATACCCAGTTTCATGCCCTTCACGATAAGACTGGGAACTTCGTATATTGGCGGCACCCGCAAGATTTGCGAAGAATTAGGGCTCAGGCAAACAAAACAACAGAAGGTGGACGTACGTACGAAAGTAGACAAATGTAATCTGAAACGATAGTCGAAGACAATAAATAACACCTTTCGGCCAAAAACTAGAATGATGGTTAACGCTTGAAAGAATTCCTCAAATGGATATAAAAATAGGATTATTAAGAGAGGAAAGAAAGCTGACCAGCACTCTAGGCGTCCGGTGGCGAAAAGGCAGAAGACAGAAAATCAGTAAAGGCTCACGTGTGGGCAGCAGATAGAAGGGAAGTAGCATAATGTGAGAGAAGGAGAAAGAGAGAGAGAGAGAGAGAGAGAGAGAGAGAGAATAAGGGAAGGAAGAGAGAAAGTCTACAATTATCTTACCCATCCACCATATTCTCCTGATATTGTGCCATCTGACTACCACTTGTTTTTGTCTCTACAGAACTCATCGCGAGGAAAAACATTTAACGATTTAGATGGAGTCAAAATGCATCTAGATAACTTTTTCTCCTCAAAACCAGTAAAATTTATGCTGATGGAATATATTTTCATCCCTTTTTGGCAAAAAAAACGCTCAGAACTTTCCGGACAACCTAATACATATATATATATATATATATATATATATATATATATATATATATAATATATATATATACGTTGCTATTATGTTAATCTGTCGTACTCGATTGTTCAAATTTGGTCAAATACGTATTTATTATTGCTTACAATAACCAGTTCTTTCGGTCAAACTATCGTATCTCCAGCTGCTTCAGATAAGATATCAAAAATTGTCAAAGAGTAGTACATCATCTACATGATCACAAAAATATTGGGTTGTCTGGAAAGTTCGTGCCGATTTATAGTAGCTTACATTTCGACTTATTTTACAACATGGTTCAGTCCATGAAATAGGATTTGACTACACCTCCACTTAGAGCACAGCTTAAGCTATCTTTTCGTGGAAGAAGGTTTATGTTCCTGTAATCTGTGTTAATTTTGTAACCCTTTAAAATGGAAGATAAGAAAGTTCATTTTCGGCACTTGATGCTTTGGGAACCAGACAAAAATTGCTGCAGCTCGGCTGGGATGTGTTACCCCACCCTCCATATTCACCAGATATTGCTCCTTCGTATTTCCACTTATTCAGGTCTCTACAGAATAGTCTTAATGGTAAAAATTCAATTCCTTGGATGACGTAAAAAGATACCTTGATGAATTCTTTGCCATGAAACCACCTCAATTCTGGGAGTGTGGTATTTTCAAGTTAAAGGAAAGATGGAAACACATTGTACAACAAAATGGTTCGTATTTGGTTGATTTAAAATGTAATGGCAAGTATTAATTGACCTTTATTTTTCCTTTAAAAATCGGCATGAACTTTCCGGACAACCCAATATAATTATATCCGCAGATCAGGCATTGTTAAGAGCTTGAGGTAACCTGTGAAGTAGGTCAATATATTGCATAACAGTTTCCTTGATTCTTGGCTTGACCTCAAGCTCTTAACAATGCCTGATCTGCGGATCATGCCCTGTCATTCGTTCGCTGTAGCAGCGTGTGGTAGAAGTGCTGGAGGCTACACAAGAGTAACACGGCAACAGTAACAACATTATCACTTTTGAAGTCGACATCATCATCAATATCATCATCGCTATTATCATTAACACGGCAGCGAAAATTCTAAAAATTGTTGCTCGAAGATCAGTGATACATCATTAAACAACGAGGCATTTCTACACCTCGGGTATTCATCAGCAAGGGTGGACCCTTTCTCTGCACGCAAGCCTGGGCAAGGTTTCCTGTTTCTTTCTTTTCCGTTTTCTTTTCCTCACTTCCCAACTACATGATTTTGGGATCAGTCTTATTACGTGATACCTTGGACAGGTGTCCTCTACTTTAGTTCCGGGCCGACCAAAGCCTTGTGAGTTACTTTGATGGACGGAAACTGAAAGACCGTCGTGTATAGATAGATAGATAGATATATAGATAGATAGATAGATAGATAGATAGATAGATAGATAGATAGATAGATAGATAGATAGATAGATAGATAGACAGGCAGACAGACAGACAGACAGACAGACAGGCAGGCAGACAGACAGACAGGAAAATAGACAAATAGATAGATAGTTGTTGTTGTTGTTGTTGTTGTTGTTGTTGTTGTTGTTGTTGTTATTCTGTTTGATTTTTGCTTTGTATTTGTACAAGTTGACTCCAAGTCTCACCCAGGGACTTCAAGAGGCAACAAGTTAGAAATTCAAGTTGATCTTATGACTAGGATGCCGTATATTTGGTCTTGTATAGAATATTGTTCTTGAGAAAGTCTGTCAATAGCTAAATAAATTAGATTTTGAATTTCTGTGTTTCTGCGATTGTTTTCATTTTCATATTAAATTTTCAACCTGAGGAGGAAAGACGATATGTCATAATATCGTTCAAACCATTACATAAACAATCAATTACAAATCGCATTGCGCTCTTCTTTCTGTCTAATAATAATAATAATAATAATAATAATAATAATAATAATAATAATAATAATAATAATATTGAGAAGAGCATTGTCGATGTGAGAACTGTTGCTGCTCATGTATTTTAATTTAACTTTAAAAAAAAAAATGAACGAACTACTGAGTTTGGTTTAATGGCCTACCAATGTATACTATGAGTTTCTTTGCCCTAGGAGTCAGGAAGACACTCGGCAAGAAATGGAAGTAATAATAATAATAATAAATATAATAATGAAGAAAATCACACAGAAATTGACTCAACAGAAGAAAATGATCTAAAATATAAAATCATGATTGAATGGCTGAAAATTAAAGAAACAAGTATAAAAGAACGCGACACTCTCCCAAAATTTTGCAGTTCTAACCAAAACCTGAAAATAATTGGCAAAATAATTGGCAAAATCCGCCTTGCACTTAAGGATATATTTTCAGCTAATAATGTTGATATTACATATCTCAACCACCTGTACTATGCATCTCAACGATTTTATGTGGTGAAAAGCTTAGAAAACGACAACATTCCCACAAAAAGCCTACTTGGCAAGAGCGAATTCAATACCAAATTAAGCTACTTAGGTCTGACATAGAATGTTTAAAAAACCTTAAGTTAGACAAAACTACCAAACAAACAAAAATCGAAAATTAAAGAAAAAATATATGAAAACCATATTTGACATTGATACCACCATAGAAACCATCAAGCAAAAGGTATGTGCTAAAGATGCCCGCATAGCAAGGTATGAAAAGTGTATTAGATTCTTCAAGGACAACATGTTCAAAAATAACTAAGAAATTTTTACAAGAAGATAAGGAAAATACCAGTTACAGTAAAATCTGTCCCATCAAAAGAAGTGCAGAAATTTTTGAATAAAATTTGGGCTGAAGAAAATAAACACAATGAAAAGGCCCCTTGGATTGATAGAATATCTACAGATTTAGACTCCTTAGAAGAGTAAAAGTGGGAGTGTATCAAGGTAGAGGATGTAAGATATAATCTCAGGGAATTAAGTAAATTGAAGTCTCCACGAAAGGATAAAATTCCTTAATCCTGGTTGAATGCCTTCCCAGAGAACCATGAACCGCTAACAAAACTATACAACAATGTTTTGTAACAACCTAGTATGATTCCTTCTTGGCTAGTTAATGGTGTAACATTCCTACCTCCAAAAAATGAAGAAGCAAATTATAGACCCATAACCTGCTTAACAACAATGTATAAAATGCTAACATGTCTTCAATGAATATACCTATAGTTTTTTTTAAATAGAAACTGGCATATTTCCTAATGAGCAAAAAGGATGTAAACGTAGATCTTATGATTGTAAAGATCAGCTACTCATCAATAAGATGGTCTTGGAAAATTGTCATAAACGACACAAAAACTTGTCGATAGCCTAGATAGACTATAAAAAGCTTTTGATAGCGTACCACATAGCTGGATTAAGAAATGTCTGGAAATGTAGCAAATAGCACCTGATTTGCGAAACTTCTTGTGTGTAAGTATGAGATATTGGAGAACCACCCTGACTTTGAACAGTGACAAGGAATCTCTTAATGCTGGAAATGCAAGAATTTCATGTGGCATTTTCCAGGGTGATTCTCTATCACCTCTTCTCTTTTGTCCAGCCTTAATAACACTCTCATTGCTCAATGATGTACAATACGGTTAAAAAATGTTTGATAAAAATATAAATAATCTCATTTACATGATGATTTAAAGCCCTTTGCGAAAAATGACCAACAACTACAGGGCTTACTAGCGATTGTTAAACAATTCAATGATGACATCAGGGTGCAATCTGGTCTCGATAAGTGTGCAAGAGCTACCTTTATCAATGGAAAAATGACAAACAGCCAATGTTAATCTTGACCAGCAGAATGTCATAAAGGAATTAGAACCAGCGGAGAGCTACAACTACCTAGGGGTATTTATAGGAGAAGGAATCAGACAGAGGTACTTGTATTTCTGCTTTTTCGATTCTCCTTACTCTAATTAAATATTCTAAATGATGCTCGTCCTGCCTTGGTTTTGTTTTCTTTCTCCTTCAGAATATATATATATATATATATATATATATATATATCACGTGATCACGTGACCTACCAGGCTAACAGATGTTGCTACACATCGCTGGTCACAATGCGCTTCGCATTGTTTTAGCCTTCAAATGACGCCACCCCGCCGGGTAAGCGAGCAGGCCAACAGAAGAAAGAGTGAGAAAAAGTTGCGGCGAAAGAGTACAGCAGGGATCTCCACCATCCACTGCCGGAGCCTCGTGGAGCTATATATGTTTTCGCTCAATAAACACTCACAACGCCCGGTCTGGGAATCGAAACCGCGAGTCCGCTGCCCTAACCACTGGGCCATTGCGCCTCCAATATATATATATAAAGAGTCCCAGGAACTGAACTCGGCATCTCATGATTATGAGCCCGACGTTGTAACCATTACGCCGACGGACGAAAAAATAATGATTAATAACGATTCTGCCAGTTCGCCGTCTTCTGTGGAATTTTTTTTTTTCATTTTCCTTACCGTATATGCCTGTTTATAAGACTACCTTTTGTGTTCTAACCAGGGGACGCTGAAAAGTTCCTGGTTTGGGGTAAAAGAAAATACCGGAGGATCAGTTAATTATGATGTTATTCTCAGAATCACACACATTGCAGCGGTCCTTCAGTTTTTCAAAAGACTCCGAAGGTGGGGGGGCTCCATCCAGGCCTTTCGCAACACCCTTAAAGCTAGGAACTTTGCAGCACCCCCTCAAAAATATAACAAAAATTCCAAGACGTTTAATGCTTGCCTATTGAATGAGTGTCTGATGAAACATATCAAATCTGTTTCCTTTTTGCTTTTATAAAATATAGTTTTACGCCTGAAAAAAAGGGCTTTGTCTTATGCAAGAATGTTCCTTATAAACTGGAAGATACGATACTTTTTATTTCAAAAACGTGTGAAGGAGACGTTAGCAAAGCGCCCTTCGACAAATGGGGTCAGTGAATGACAAAACATTTATAACCACTTCTTCGGAGAAATTACCAATGTCAAGTAATTTAGCGATAACTTTAAGTGTATGCTATTTATTAACCATTACTCACATGATCACATTCGAACCCAAGTGTTTTTAATTCTCTCCTATCCAATTCCGTGGGAAAATAATTACCATTTCATTAAATGTTACCGCTGTACTGCAAAGCTACTAATTCTTTCAGATTATATCAACGAGTGAGAATTAAAGCGAAACTATATAGACTTATTACAGTCCTTCATGTTGCTTCTCTTCTGTTCATAAAATATATTAACCACAACTTGAATCACCAAGAACAACAATTCACGAACAGAATGTGATTACATAAACTGCCTTACAAATAGAAAATTATTGAGAAATGTCGTCTGCCCGCGGGGTTTGGTAGAACTTAATGAAAACCATCACAATAAATGGTCCATTAAAAATTACGGTAAACTCAGCGACTCCAACACAAAATGGAAGGAAATATTTCTGGAATTTTCGTTAATCTGAGTAATTAACTTCTTAAATCGAATACAACACGTAATAATTCGGATAGCTTTATATGATATCCTCAAGGGATTCAATTCAATACATACGATGGAATTGTCAATCGACATAAAAGCCAGAGTATCCATATACACTCACGCACTTACAAACAACATACATTCAAACATACACGCGTGCGCGCGTACACACACACACACACACACACACACACACACACATGCGCATTCGATACCGGCACACGCTACGATACATAGGTTTGCTTTCACACAAACAAAAATACGGATATATATATATATATACATATACATACACACACACATATATATATATATATATATATATATATATATATTATAGTATATATGCAGTATATTATATATATATATATATATAAGTATATAAGTATATAATATATATATACATACATACATACAATATATATACACACACACATATATATAATATATATATATAATATATATATATATATATAATATATATATACATAAATATATATATAATATATATATACATACATACATACATACATACATATATATACACACATACAGATATACATATATAAATATATGTGTTCATACATACATATACAAGCAACGCAGTTACACAAGCACATACATATAAACTAATGTACACGTACATTTTATTGTATTGCATGTGCGCATACTCGCTCTGCGCAATGTCACTATAAATACATGTATATATTGCAATTTCGTATACATGCGCGCACACGCACGCGCAAACACTCAGACGCACGCGCGCGTGTATAAATGCAAACACACAGAATTAAGCTGACACAATCATACTAATATAAACTCAGATACCATGCAAGATACTCAACCAGGTGAATAAATAAATGAATACTTAGCTAGTTAGCTAGCAAGACAGACAGGCAGACAGACAGACAGACAGACAGACAGACAGACAGACAGACAGACAGACAGACAGACAGACAGACAGATAGATAGATAGATATATAGATATGTTTCTTTATTAGCCACACAGGGCTGCACACAGACAGAACAAATTACAAGGTAGAGCTTTTCTTTTAGGGGTAAAAAAAAAGGGGGGTTGGTTTTCGATCAAAAGGGATCGTAAAAGGAAAGAAAGAGGACAAAAAAAGGGGAGGATTTTAAAAATAGTGTGGGAGAGGGAAAAAAAAGAAAAGGGGAGAGGAAAAAAAAAGTTGATCAATAGGGATCGTAATCACAGAAATGTCAATATGAAGTGTAAAGGGGAGGACAGGTGAGGTTTACCCGTGGAAGGAAAAGCCTACGGAAAAGACCATAGATAGATAGATAGATGGATGGATGGATGGATAGATAAATAGATAGATAGATAGGTAGGTAGGTAGGTAGGTAGGTAGGTAGATAGATAGATAGATAGATAGATAGATAGATAGATAGATAGATAGATAGATAGATAGATAGATAGATAGATAGATAGATAGATAGATAGATAGATGCACACCACATATATACATATTCAGAGGCACGCAAGCACGCCCACATACACGCACGCACGCCCACACACACACACACACACACACACACACTCATATACGCATATCTATATTCATTCATACATTTGTTTTCACTTGTGTATACTTACGTACAAGAAACGAAAGAATCAAACACATACATGTATGCATATAGGATCACATGCATAAATACACACATTCACACTCTTCTACCCCCTCTCTCTCTCTCTCTCTCTCTCTCTCTTTCTCTCTTCTCTCTCACTGACACACACCGTATGTATGCACGCACACATACAGACCTAACCAATTAAATAGGATCTAATGAGGAAGCCTATACGAGATCATTTGACCTGCTAGAACTAGTAAGTAAATCTCCCCTGGATCGTACTAGAAAAATAAGGGGAAAATGTCGATCTAGCTATAAAGCTGTCTGAATAAAAGACGATATGGTCATAGATGGAACGCTTTTGGTCGTAAATCTACTCCATAGGGTCAAAATGAAAACAATAGATAACCGCACACACACACATACACATACAAACAATAATAAATAAATGAAATCCACATAGCCGCATTTGTGGCCGCATAGTAAGAAGCTTGCATCCTAGCCACATGGTTTCAGGTTCAGTCCCACTACGTGGACAAGTATCTTCTTCTATAGCCACGGGCCGACCAAATCCTAGTGAGTGGATTTAGTAGACGGGAAATGAAAGAAGACCGTCGTACATATATATATATATATAAATAAAATAATAAATATAAGAGAGTGGTCACTATGTGGCTCACTCTAGCACTAGTAATAGATCCAATAGGTTTCAACCACAAAAATACATGTTTCCCATGAAAGTCAGTACGATTGTTAGCTCACACGAACAGGGCAATAAAAAAATAACAAAAATACAGATTATTTTGGGACAATTGTTTCGCTTTAATGAATTAAATGTAATTTTACTCACAATAACTCACTTGTAGCTCCTCAGCCAAAACTATCTGGATGAAATCCACTCAATCACACGCCAGATTTACCCATAACGATAAATACACGTGTGGTTCAATTGATTACATCCGACGTTATAATTCAAATGCCCCTACCAACAGCGCGCCAAACTTTCACGGAAAACAGATACTACATTTAGAAATAAATGCAGCATAATTATAATTAATTAATAAGGGTGAGAGAATTAGATACTAATTTAATAGTATACCTATTCAACACCAAGTGGCCCAGTGCCCCGAGAAACCTGGATTATTATAATATTTTATAACATATTATAATAAGAGAGTGATCACTATGTGGCTCACTCTAGCACTAGTAATAGATCCAATAGGTTTCAACCACAAAAATACATGTTTCCCATGAAAGTCAGTACGATTGTTAGCTCACACGAACAGGGCAAATAAAAAATAACAAAAATACAGATTATTTTGGGACAATTGTTTATTATATATATATATATATATATATATGTGTGTGGGTGTATATATATAATTTATGGTATATATATATGTATATATATATGTATATAATATATATATATATATATTATATATATATATAGATATATAGATATATATATATATATATATATATATGTATATATATATATAGATAGTATAGATATATATATATATGTATATATATATATTATATATGTATATATATATATGTATATATATATATATATATATATATATATATATATATATATATATATATATATATATACATACATATTCTTTTACTTGTTTCAGTCATTTAGTCGAACAAATCGACCCTAGGATTTATTCTTCGTAAGTCTAGTACTTATTCTATCGGTCTCTTTAACCGAACCGCTAAAATACGGAGACGTAAACACGCCAACATCAGTGGTCAAGCGATGGTGGTGGGGACAAACAAAGACACACATATATATACGACGAGCTTCTTTCAGTTTCCGTCAACCAAATCCACTCACAAAGCTTTGGTCGGCTCGAGGCTATAAAAGAAGACACTTGCCTATGGTGCCACGCAGTGGGACTGAACCCGGGACCATGAAGTTGGAAAGCAAGCTTCTTACCACACAGCCACTCCTATATATGTATGTATGTATGTAAGTATATTTTACGTGTGTGTGTGTTCTTATGTGTATTCTATTTTATATGTTTGCGGTTACGCAAAATACACCGATAGAATATGTGCTGGGCTTAAAAAGTAAGTCCTGGGGTTGATTTGTTCGTTTAAAACCCTTCAAAGCGGTGTTCCAGCATGGGCGCAGTTAAATCACTGGAACAAGTAAAAGAATATAAGAATATAACTATAGCTCTGTTATACTGTCGCCAAGTTTCAACTGCTGCCGAGGTCGACTTAGCTTTATAGCCTTTCGGGTTCTATAGATTAAAATAAGTAACAATACAGTGCTGGGGTTCACTAATCCCTTCCCCTAAAATTTAAGGCGGTATGCCTATAAGGATCACGTGACTTATAGGGATTAGATGTTGTCACACATTGCTGGTCACAATGCACATTTGCATTGTTTTAGCCTTCAAATGACGCCACCCCGCTGAGTAAGCGATCCCCCCTGATAGAAAGCGGGAACTAGAACAAGTGGTTTGCACAAGAACACAACACACCGTCTACTCAGGCAATCGAACCCACGATCTAGCGATCGTGAGTGCAACAGTCTAACTACTAGGACACGCGCCTACAGCCTATGCTAATATGCCTCTAGTAAAAATAATTATAATGATTTCAAATTTTGGCGCAAGGCCAAATATTTCGGGGAACGGGGTAAGTCGATTACATCGACCCCAGTGATCGACGGGTATTTACTTTTATCAATACTGAAAAGAGGAAAGGCGAAGTTGAGGAGGGGGCATCATAGGGGAAGGAGATTATCGGCTTGCACAACCGGGGCTGACATGGGAGCTACACAACAACAGCAAAGTGCTACAGCAACGGCACTGTAAAAACAATGACAATAACAGCAACGCACGTTAGCACGTGATACGATTCCGTTATATCGCAAATGAAAGCGCAGTGGAGAGTTCTCATAATATGATTCGTAGATTCTGTTAAGTTTTTCCGGCCCACTTCTTCGAGGATGTCAACAATATAGCTAAAAGGTATGACATTAATGCTAATGTAAAGCTCACTTTCTCTTCCACATTCATGTTTAGGAACAGTTATGGCCCTTGCAGTTAACTTGGTATCGTAGTCTAGGCTCACGTTTGGTTCAGTGACTGAGGTGAGCTTAAGTCGATTGCTGAGTTATTGTTAACTCTGGATTAAAGACTTTTCGAATTGGTTAAGATATCAAAAGTAATTATTTGTGAAAATTAACATATCGACTAATGTTCATATAAATGAGTTTTATTTCATGGCGGCAGCGGCAGATTTAAGTTTATGAAGCAGCCAAGAGGAAGAAATGTGCGTGCATGGTGTGTAAGCGTCCTCGCTGACATATGTGTGAGCGTTGCGTTGTGTGTGAGCCAGTGCGTCTATGTGTGTATGTACGTGTGCATATAAGGCACGTGTTTCCATATATGCGTACATGAGGTATATATACATACATACATATATATATATATATATATATATATATATAATATTATATATATATAGTTGTGTGTGTGTTGTTTGTGTGTGTGTATGTGTGTGTGATGGATACATATGTTAATATATGTATATAAATATGTACACGTGTGTATGTGTGACTATGTATTTGTGTGTTGGTTGATGTTGTTGATGCAAATGTATATTTGCATGATTGTGTGTACACATGCATATGCATATGCATGTGTGGTAATATGAAAGATACAAATATTTACTTAATAGATAATTCTCATATACTATTAGAAATAAATTTATATACATAAAAGTTTATGCTTATATGGATATATTAGCGTGTCTATGTATTTATGTAGGTAGGTAGGTAGGTAGGTAGGTAGGTTGCTGAATATAAAGGTAGAAGCATGTGCATATAGGATTTCGCAAGTTTTCCGATGCTAGTGAGACTATAACTATTAATATTCCGCTTAAATTTGCAAGTTGACATCGGCCGGAAGGAGAGTCTCGAGATGACCGATGTTCTTGGGTGGGAGTACAGAAAGTAATGGATAGTGCAGAGTCCGTGCAGTCGTATGCAAAATCATCGAGGCAGAAAGGAAGAGAAACGAGCGGGTTGAGAGCATCTGAGGCGAAGTAACTCGCAATCAGCTGGCTCCGAGGAACAGTGGACATAATTAGAGTAAAAGAAGGAAAAACCTGGGGACGATACAGCACATGTGTGTGCCAGTGACTGGAACAAGTCAGAGAATGGTTTTAAGTCAGTATTCGAGTGACTTTTTTCTGGATGTGACTAAGATATCAATTTGTGTGAAAAACATCACCCCAGATTTGGAAGCAACATATCTTCACGAGGATCATTTTAGCTGTGTAGGATATTGTATGCGTGTGTGTGTGTGTATAGGTTTGTACCTGCGTAAATATATATATATATATATATATACATTTTCAAAATGTAACTACAATTGGATTGTTGGCGATTTTCCCCAGACTTCGAAACGTAAAACAAACTTTCTTTCCTGTAAAGAGATCAAATTTGGTTATGCGTGCATATTTAGACGTGTTCTGTATTTTTCGATGAAAAAGTTTTCTTCATTTAAACGTTCATTTAAAGAAATTGTATCTTTGCACTGGTAGAAAGGGAAAACTGTGAAATTTGGTTTGATGTTACCTGCACATTTCTCTCTGTGTTCACTTAAAGGAATTTGTCTGTATTGCGGGAACCAGATCTGCTCTTTATGTAGAGTGGTTCTCCGTCTCAATGTCATACTTGTCTGTCCTATATAGGGATGTCCACAACCCGAACAGATTATTACATAAATTGGGTTCTCAGAGGCACAGGTGAAGTCGGTTTTCATTGTGAATCTCTCTCCTTGTTTGAAAAAAGTAATCCGAGCCTTCAAGTAGGTTGGGGCATGTTCCACAGTTTCGGCGCCCACATTTTTTAAACGTTGGTTTTGTGGTTGTTGTGTAAGCTTCGCATTTGTTAGAAGTCTCTTTAGCGATTTGTATTGCTTTTTCATTTGATGTTGTTCATTTTTGGGTCTCTAGTTAGTAAAGGGAGATTTTACACGATAGTGTTGTATGCCTCATTGTTTCTTGGGTTGTGAGTTGATATATACAGTAGCGTTTTCAGATGAGGTGTGGTGTTATGTTTTGTTGTCCTGAGTGTTTTTATGTCTAATTTCTTGGCAAACTTAATTCCTTCGTCTATAAGTAAGAGTGGATATTGTATTTCAGTTAGTGTTGTTTTGAGGTCTTTAAGACGGAGGTCCCAAATAGTTCTATCAGACACTATTGTGCAAATCTGTTTTGCCAAATTAAAGGGATATTTATTTTGATTTTTTTTTGTGGGGGTGGCATGAGCTAAGGAGGAGATATTGTTTCGAGTCCGTTGGTTTATGATAGATATCAGTTATAATTTGTTTGTTGACTTCTTTTTTATCATAATATCCAGAATTGGGAGCTGTTCTTTGCTATGTTCCATTGTGAATTGAATGTTACTATTTATATCATTTAGTGATGATTTGAAATCCAAAAGTTTGTCAATGGTCTCCTTCTAAATGATAAAACAGTCATCCATGTATCTTTCCAGCTTTCTCTCATGTAATGGTGAAATAGATAACCATATTTTTTAAGTGACACTTCATGTATGGTGAATTCAAAATAATCCATTATCAGGTTTACAAGAACAGGGGCTGCTTTCGTTCCCATCGCAATTCCACATTTCTGAGGGTAGTAGGTGTCATCAATAGGAAATAATTGTTCTGAACTATAAATTTTAAAGGTTCACTTATAAAGATCTGATTTTTGCGTTCCGGGAGTATCTCGGGGTACATTCCAACCAGAATTTGATTGCTTTATTCTATAGTCATGTGGAATATTGGTGTAAAGATTAATAACATCGAAAGAAACCAATAATGCCTTTTCATTAATTGTTTTTAGTAGGTGCTCTAGCATATCTAATTATCTTGCTCTTGTGTGTTTTAGGAAGGCTGTTAAAAAGATTAGGCTTACATTTGAAGTTCGTGATGCAGTCTGTTTCTTTTTCTGTCGGGCCCTTTCCATATAGAAGTATTAAGGATGCGAGATTTTTTCATTGTTTTCCGTTGTTTATAGTTTACAACTTTTTCATAGAAGGCATCGCTTTCTAGAATGGATAATATTAGGTTTTTATAGGATTCTGTGTCCCTCTAAATATGCACGCATAACCAACTTTGATCTCTTTACATATTTTAACTCCCGATTACATACCCGTCACTGTACATATTTCTCCCAACTACTCGAGTCTGAACAATTATTTCCCCTGTCTACAATAATAATAATAACGCCTTAGATTCTTCTACTTGTTGAATCATTCAGTCATAAACTTCACACACAACATGAACAAAAAAATTCTTCTTAAGAAAATACGCATTTAAATAAATTTTAATGTCATGAATAGCAAAAGCGAAACCGGTCGACAAACACAATACAAGATATATTAAAAATTATATTAAAACTATATAAAATGTGTGCCTTTTTCTTCTTTAATTTCTTACATATATATATATAATATATATATATATATATATGTATATATTGGACGCCATCCGACGTTACTCACGGTTTCTCACTTATTCCACACAGACACAAGGATGAAAGACATCATTCAGTTTGATTACTCTTGGTTGGAATTCTTCGATATTTCCAGTGGGTTGAATCAGGGTTGTGTGATTGCACACATCCTCTTTGGCATCTTCTTTGGTGTTATAGTAAAGCACGACGAGCACTCACCTACCATTGCTATCAGCAATTGCCAGCTATGAGCCCACATAACTCGGTTCCGTCATCACGGACATCTTCCCTCACACGTCTGAGACCAACAGGCGTGTTGAAAGGGTAGCCTCAACACTAGACTTGGAGAAAATAAGCTAACGGCTCACACCGAGGTTGCAGTCAACAGAACTTGCGATCTCAGCACACCGCTTCATAGTAGCGAAACCTGGAGCATCCATCCACCCCAGACAAGAGTGGGATTTCAACGACCTCTACCTACACAACCTGAGACAGATTCTGAACATCAAGTGCTCTGACCGAGTCACTAACAATGAAGTCCTGGATTTTTGGCAAATCCCCAAACTCCTCATGCTATTACAACGACGCCTTCTCTGGCTTGGTCATGTGCCTCCAACA
>NC_043002.1:50495372-50505372 GCF_006345805.1 Octopus sinensis | reverse complement strand
TTTCTTTCGTTGTTCGCAAAAAAGTTCATATTCCATGTTTTCGTATATCGTATTTCATGTTGTTTACGTCCTATGACTTCCTGTACCCATATATGCATGTGTATATACATATATATGTGTGTACATATATGAGAATGCATACCTGCATATGTATATAAAGGAAAAAGAAAATCATATATAGAATTAATAATAATAATAATAATAATTTTTTTTTAGACATTCATTAGTACCACACCAAAAACTCCCCCCCCCAAAAAAATATGGCACACTACATAACAACAACATGAACTTCAACCTGTTGTCTCTTGAGGTCCCTGGGTGAGACTTGGAGCCAACTTTACAAATATAAAGCAAAAGTCAAACATATAATATAATATAATAATAATAATAATAATAATAATAATAATAATAATAATAATAATAATAATAATAATAATGATGATGATGATGATGATATAATAATAAAGATAATATATAATAATATAATAATAATAATAATATAATAATAATAATAATAATGATGATGATGATGATGATGATGATGATGATGATGATAATAATAATGGCAGACATCAGCTGACGAACAATGTTGTCGTTCGTAAGAAAAATTAACATTCGAAATGCTACTTTTGTGGTTTCTTTTTTTTTTTTATTGTTTTTGCCTTTTTTTTCTTCCTGTTATCTTCAGATCAACAAATTATCGAACAGCTCTCGATCATTAAGGACGTTCTAAACATAGCGATCTGCTTTTGCTTTTATTTTAGACAATTGTACACATATGACTACATTGTTTTACTATACAAGTCTTTATCTCCTTTATCTAGTCGAGCCATGACGAAGAGGCTTTTTGTTATGGTTTGTTGATGTCGTTGTTGCTGGTGCTGTTGTTGTAGGTGTTGTTGTTTTTGCTTTTGTTGTTGTTCTTCTTCAGCTCTTAGTCGAATTTGATTGGGCAAAGGGTTAGGGTCAAATATATTTCCAGTTTTTAGCACCAAAATTTGCCTTTGCAAAGCATTCATATGTAAATAGATAGATAGATAGATAGATAGATAGATAGATAGATAGATAGATAGATAGATAGATAGATAGATAGATAGATAGATAGATAGATAGATAGATAGACAGATAGATAGATAGATAGATAGATAGATAGATAGATAGATAGATAGATAGATAGATATACAGATAGATAGATAGATAGATAGATAGATAGATAGATAGATAGATAGATAGATAGATAGACAGATAGATGGATAGATAGTTAAGTTTCTTTATTGGCCACACAGGGCTGCACACAGATGGGACAAGTTACAAGGTAGAGCTTTTCTTTTGAGGGATGAAGAAAACAAAAAAAAGGGGGTGACGTAGGTTTTCGATCAAGAGGGATCGTAAAAGGGAAGAAAAGAACAAAAAAAGTAAATAGATAAATAAAATAAAAAAGAAAAAGAATAAAAAGAAAAAAAAGATAGATAGATAGATAGATAGATAGATAGATAGATAGATAGATAGATAGATAGATAGATAGATAGATAGATAGATAGATATACAGACAGATTATATGTGTAATATACATACATATCTTAAAATGAATATAGGGTAGGAGAAATTTTTCTACCAGTGGTCTAGTATGTATACAAAGTCAATAGACATATCTTTCATGTAAAAATTAGTGCAGATTTAAGCTCAAAGAGGCGAGCCTCAACAGGTTGCCTAACATGCTAGTATATTTTTCATTCCCTTCGAAATTGCTCTTAACTGTGGTTTGGACTTTTTGACTGCTCTTTCTAGTATGTAAGGCAACCTATTAAAGCTCGCTTCATTGTGCTTAAATGTACACTAATTTATATATATATATATATTTATATATAAAAAAAGGAAATGAAGAAAATGCTGACAAAATAATTTAAGTAAGGGAGAGTGTATTTAATTAGATGAAAGTTCTTTTTACCGGTTGCGCATTTGTTATGCTTATCAAAAGATATTTTGAGCGAGATGTGTATATGTATGTTTGTATATGTTTGTGTATGTATATATATTTCATTACTACCCACAATGGGCTAAATATAGAGGGGACAAACAAGGATAGACAAATGGATTAAGTCGATTACATCGACCCCAGTGCGTAACTGGTACTTTATTTATCGACCCCGAAAGGATGAAAGGCAAAGTCTACCTCGGCAGAATTTGATCTCAGAACGTAATGTCAGACGAAATACCGCTAAGCATTTCGCCCGGGGCGCTAACGTTTCTGCCAGCTCGCCGTTTGTGTATGTATATAGATTTATATTTGGGTAAGAGACAACGACACACACACACACAAACACACACACACACACACACACACACACACACACACACACACACACCACACACCACACACACACACAAGAAAACGTCCTTCCTTATTCAAGAAAGTAATGTCTTTACACAATGATTTTATTGTTATTTCTAACAGGTAGAACCATCTCGAAGAATCTACTTACTTGTTTCTTATATGCTGCTAAAGCAGAATTGGCAAATGAATATTTTTTATATCAAAAACTTGTACACCAGAGAAACGAACACTGAAGGAAGAAAATGTTGTGAAGAATCTTATTAAAATTTTCATAAATGTACCAAAATTCTCATGTTTTTTGTTGAGTTCGGAATTACTTTCAAAAGGTTTTGTTAAAGAAATTTATTTTAGAAACAAATGGAGAGTAGGGGACTCGGAAAAGAGCTAGAGATTTGGTGTCCTACAGCTACACCTTGTTAAGAATGGTCTGGTATCTTGCAGTCGCACCTTTCCAGGAATAGCTTGGTGTCTTGCAGCTGCACTTTGTCAGGAATGGTCTCGTTTCTTGCAATTTCACCTTGCCAGAAATAGTCTGGTGTCTTGCAGCTGCACCTTGCTAGGAATGGTCTGGTGTCTTGAAACTGCACTTTGCCAGGAATGGTCTGAAGCTGCAACTTTTCAGGAATGGTCAGATGGACGGGCATCACTTCTTATTCAATTCCTAATCTCTCACTTGATGGCTCTTAGAGCCACACCTTGGTATCCCATTTCAGCTGGTGGATTAAACTAAGTGAGGGGAAGATGTTAATACTACACAGTAGGGGAAAGACTCCAGATAAGGCTTTCCAAGGAGAGTCACCGGCTGGGGCGAAGGAACCTGCTCAGGTTAATGGCCTAGTGTTCGGCGCCAAGGCGTGTCTCAGTTAGAAACTTGCGGTTTTGATTAACAGCTTGGAGAGACTATTTTAATTACATAGGTAGAAACCATCCTTTCGTTAAAACGCACTTCAGTCAGAGGCGAAAAGGAAGAAGCACACATATCCTTTTTACGAGAATTTCGATGGTGGTAGAAGAACCAGTGAAAGAAACTTCGGCTCATTCATTGCTGTATTAGAAGGCAAAACAACCGGGTGATGTATCCGGTCTAAGAATGCAATTTTCTCACTAGTCTCGGTGGTCCTAGGATCAACATTTTTACGAGAATTTCCATGATCGTAGAGAAATTAATAAAAGAAACCTCGGCTCATTCGTTGCTGTCTTAGGAGGTAAAATATCTGGGTGTTGTATCCGGTCTAAGAATACTATTTGCTCACCAGTCTCGGAGCATTGTCTCATGAGCATTGTCTTCCATTCCCTCGCCACCATCCTCTCTCCACTTCTCTCTTCTCTCCCTCTCTCCATCTCTCTCCCTCTCTCTTTCTCTCTCTCTCTCTCTCTCTCTCTCTCTCTCTCATTAGTTACTAGAGCAATGCAAACCTAATCTTCATACACAGACACAGCAGAACAACAACGTCAGCTCAAAATACCATTTCTTCGTAGACTTTCTGATGAAAGGAGTCCTGATATCGAAATAAAGAAATACAAGCTATATGTACAAACCAGTCACTTGTGTTATTTCTTATTTTGACTGTAAAAAAATTAAACACACGCACACACACACGTCTCTCTTTTAATTCATATCATGCTCTATCTCTCTCCTTGTGTATATATGTACATGTACACACACACTAACACACACGCACATATATATATATTATAAGCATGCATATGTATGTATGTATGTATGTATGTATGGCATTATTCAGTTTTATTTCGAGATTTCTTGCCAATAGAGAAAGAGCCGGCTTCTAAACTAGGTCTTTCAATGGACCTTCAACAACATCAACAGGGTATTATTGTATGTATGTATGTACGTACGTATGTATGTATGCTTGTATGTGATCAGAATTGTATATTTTATTTTATGTATTTCTTCTCATGCATATATTTGCATACCTGGACATGCTCATATATACTAAAATAATAAACGCCTAAAGACGTTAATAGATTTTAACAGTTCCAGTGATGGCTTGGACCTGTAGACTTCGAATCAGCTTTCTCCTTTCTGGTTTTGAGATGCCTAATTTCTCAAGATTGGTATTTAAGCAGTGTGTTACATATCCCAGTGCGTCAATAATTACAGGTATAATGAGTAACAGCAGATTTGTCCATAGTTTAGCATAGGTATTCTCACTGATCTTCAGCTTTATGTTATCATCCACGTAAGTATGTATGCATGCATATATGTTTGTATGTATGTATGTATTATATATGTATGCATTTATGTGTGTACGTATGCCTCTATGTATATGTCTATGTATATCTGTATGTATGATTGTATTATGCATGTACGTATATATTCATATATGAATGTATGTCTGCATGCATACATGTATTATGTATGCATGCATGTATGTATGTGTATATATATATAAATGTATGTCTCCATGCATATATGCATATATATTATATATATACGTATGTATATGTATATGTGTATATATACGTATATATATATATATATATATATATCACGTGATCACGTGACCGACCAGACCATCAGATGTTGTTACACATCGCTGGTCACAATGCGTTCGCATTGTTTTAGCCTTTGAATGACGCCACCCCGCTGGCTAAACGAGCAGGCTAACAGAGGAAAGAGTGGGAGAAACAGTGGTGAAAGAGTACAGCAGGGATCACCACCTCCTGCCGGAGCCTCGTGGAGCTTTTAAGTGTTTTCGCTCAATAAACACACACAACGCCCAGTCTGGGAATCGAAACCGCGATCCTGCGCCTCCACATATATATATATGTACATATATATATATATATATATATATACGTATATATATATATATATATATATATATATAATATATATAATATATATATATATATATATTATATATATATACGTATATATATATATATATATATATAATATATATAATATATACGTGTGTGTGTGTATGTATGTAAGTATGTATGTATGTATATGCATCTATATTGTATATTTAAGCATAGCAATGTATAGACAGATGTTTTGTGAGATAGGAGAGAAATGATTCAAGAGAAACTCGTAAGCAGGAGACGAAACAGGGGGAAAAGGAGACATATATCGGTTCCAGGTGTTTGTGAATATAAGGTTGGCTGAGTGAATAACTATGAAGGATATTATGAAGAATATTATGATATATGTATATGCGTAATGGTATATAATAGCTGTATGGACATGACTGAATTTTGCGTGAGTATAATATATTACTGCCATATTATATTTATGTGATAAGTGTGCATATATGTTCAAACGCGCGAAATATATTAATAAAATATTTATCTGTGTCCAAGAAAGATACAGAGTACTTAAATCTGCCTACATTACTTATATAGTACGTATATAACATATACTGTATATTTCTGAGTTTATTTTAATATGTAATATGACGTATTTCACTGGTGATAATGTTGTCTATGGACGCTATACAATATCTAGGTATTGGCATATATATGCGTTTAATTTTATGTCTGTTTATATAAGTATATATATATATTTATATAAGTATATATGTATATATATGCATGCATGTATGTATGTATGTATGGATAGATAGATAGATAGATAGATAGATAGATAGATAGATAGACAGATAGACAGACAGATAGATAGATAGATAGATAGATAGATAGATAGATAGATAGATAGATAGATAGATAGATAGATAGATAGATAGATAGACAGACAGATAGACAGATAGATAGATAGATAGATAGATAGATAGATAGATAGATAGATAGATAGATAGATAGATAGATAGATAGATAGATAGATAGATAGATAGATCAATAACGCCATAAATGACAGTGAAGTTTTCATGAAATTTTATTAAACAATAAGAAAAGCTTAATATCACGGCCAATTGTTTCGTAACTTCAAAACATGTAAATAGGTTATATTATTATACTAAATAATAAATAAATTACTTACATGCCTGCATTAATGCAAAATGGAAACAAAATACTTCAAAATAAAGCAGAATTTAAGCTACGTCCTCAGGTGATATTCTGCATTATTTTTAAGGGCTTTCGTATTTTGCATTAATAAAGGTACGTAAGCAACTTATTCATGATCAAATATGATAATATAAATTATTTACCTCATTTTAAGTTACGAAACAATTTGTCGTGATAGAATTTTCTGATTGCTAAATTAAGTTAAACTCTTTGTTAATCGTGACTTTATACACTCCTTATCGTGTTCTCTTGTATCGTACTATGTATGTTCTATGTTTTGTAGAATCATACAGTATGAAGAATTTTTAGGAGTACTATCAGATTACTTGAAACCATATATTGTGACATACACCACACACACACACACACACACTCATACATATACATAATACACACAGACACACAGACACGCACACATATACTACATATCTATACATATAGTACATACATATACATATATACTGTCATATAAATATATAAATAGAAGGATAAACAGACAAGCAGACACTGGAAGACAAGCAGATAGACAAACAGGTAGGTAGATACATACATACTCCTATCATTCATATATCTATCCATACATGATGCATATACCTATCTATCAATTTATTTATCTATCTATCTATCTATATATATATATATTATATATATAATATATATATATATATATATATATATCTATATATATATATATATATATCTGTCTCTCTATCAATCTATCTATCTGTGTGTGTTTACGCGCGCGCGTTTATATGCGCGTGTGTGTATACAGTTGAAACTCTAAGACCAGAATAGTTATATGTGTATCGTATGTATGTATGCATGTATTTATGCATGTTGCATTATGTATGTATATATGTACATATTTATTCGCCATGATAGATCGCTATGATACATCGCTAGCCACTAGACACATTTTTCTCTCCTTGTTTGTTTCTGTGTTCCTTTCTGCGGAAGAGCGTAGGCTCGAAACGCTAAAGACATTTTCAAGTCCCGAGCGTTATACTAATACATCTGTTTGTTTTTTACACCACCTGTCTTCGTATTTTGTTTTTTGTGAATTCTCCCTATATATGTATATATATATATGTTCCCTTTTTAATTCTAGAATAAATTTTGATCAGCTGCGTACTTGGGAGCAAAGTTGTGAAGGAAAATATCTTCTTTTAACCATCATTCTTTAAATCTTAAGAAGGTCTTGCAGAGTTTTGAAGTCCCTAATATCGTGAACATATGTAGCATATGAATTAAGGCTTTGCATTCTCTAAGATCCCAAGTTCAGCCACACCATACTCCAGACGAGTTGGTATATATAAAAACATATATGTGTGTGCGTGTGTGCGTCTGTGTGTGTGCGTGTGTGTGTATCTGTGTGTGCACATATGTCTGTGTGTATGTTTGTATGTGTGTTTGTACTAATGTATTTATGTATGTATCTATACACATATATGTATGCATTTATGTATGAAGAAGCCGTCTATTACTGCGAAAGAAGGACTCTTTCATTGAAGTTTGCACATCAACAACATAGCTTGTATGTGTTTGTGCATACATACACACATATGCATACAAATACATACATACATATGTATAGATGTGTGTGCATTCGTGTGTGTATTTGTGTGTCAATATGCTTATGTCTATATACCTGGAAGACGTAATTGAAGCAGTATTCAATTAAAATCGCCATCTATACATCATACTTAAAGTAGACACACTGTCAATAGGCTAGCTACTGCAGTATTTGTCGCGAGATAATATCTCCAACGGAGTTGCTGTGTTAAAAACACTATAAATATAAGAGAGAGAGAGAGACGAAAATATATCCTGGCTATTTTAATTACGAAGGTAGAAACCATCCTTTCGTTAAAATAAACCTCAATTAGAAGAAAATAGGAAGAAGCACGCATAACCGTTTTACAAGAATTTCGATGGTCGCAGAGAAACGAGTGAAAGAAACCTAGGTTCATTCATTGTTGTATCAAATGGTATGACATCGATATATTGATTTGTTTTACCTTTTGACCTGTGACCTGATCCTCTAGCTTACAACACAATGTACACTGTTAACGTAACACAACATCCAGGTGTTGGTTTTATACTGGACAAATGCTTGTCCGCATACGAGTCCAGATATCCAGTTTTTCCAACATGGTCTGGATCGATTCGATGTTTTGAGTGAATACACTTCACAGAGGTATTGGGTATTAGGATCGAACATGACCCACGTATTTCAGCTTGTTTCCATGGGTTTTTCCGGGGTTTTTTTTTATTTGGTGGTGGTGGAGGGCGGATGAGTTCTTATTTTTCTATTTTCCCAAACTGTATATCCGAGGAGAACGGCAGCAATTCTCTGTATCCGTCTATGAATTACGGTACTCAAGAATATGTCAGCTAAAAGGCATATCAATAATAGTCCGGATACAGAAGTTGATGGCTTTATTAATTACTGAGAGAGACACGTTGATGAGATAAAGTATTAGAGGAATATTACATATAACGTGTCAACAACGGGTAATAAGTTCTAATGAAGTTCCATATCGTTTATAGTTTAGCTCGTTGAAGGGCTGTGATAACGCTGTCTACATATCCCTACTATACTCTAAGTATGTATCACTGGGCGTGTCTTAACAGTGTTGCTAACTGAAATATTGGTTTCCAATTTTGTCTCAAGATCGGCAATTTAAGGGAAGGGGCTAATTTGATATCGACCCTAGTGTTCAGCGGAAACTTATTTTATTGACTCCGAAAGATGAAAAGCAAAGTAAACCTCGACGGAATTTGAACTGAGAACATGTAGACGGATGAAATGCCGCTAAGCATTTTGTCCGGTGTGCTAACAATTCTGCCACTTCGCCGCCTTCCAGAACTGAAATTTGGAATAACTAATTATTTTATCCACTTTACAAAGTCAATTAGTGACTTATATTACACTCTTTATTATGATGAATTTGCTTCAAATAAATCACCAGGTAAATCAATAGATAGACAGACAGTTAGATAGATAGCGAGCTAGAGAGCGGGAGGGAGAGAGTGATTTAAATGTAAGATAGGAAAAGCAGGCCGTCTATTAGAGGGAACGTACATTCAGGTCGCAAATACTTGGACACCTCAAATAACTGGCGAAAGTACAGTACTTACTGCAAGCCCTTACTCGTTCGAGAATGTGGCTGGCTGTACATATGTGTATGTGTGTGTGTGCGGTGTGTGTGCGCGTGTGTGCGTATGTGCATACGTAACCATATATATTCAGGGAGAGAGAGCATGACATGAATTAAAAGAAAGGCAAGGGAACAGGAATGACATAATCAACTGCATTGGCTTACAACCGTTTCTGCAATGAATTCGTTTTACGCTCTGTACTCGTCTACCTTTTATTCTGAAATACATGTATATTGAGATCTAACATCAGGTTATACCTAAGCATAATCGTATCCATATACACATACATACATACATACATACATACATACATACATACATACATACATACATACATACATACATACACACACATGTATGTATGTATGTACATGTGTATGTTTGCATGTATGTATGTATCAAGGGTTGAAGAGAAAGAACACAAGGAGAAAAAATTAGACGAAAACAGAGCAAGCGGGAAACTAGACGAAAACTTAAGGGACGGAAAATTTAGACAAAGACAAGATACACATA
>NC_043002.1:50472872-50487872 GCF_006345805.1 Octopus sinensis | reverse complement strand
AAATCTAAGGCGGCGAACTGGCAGAATTGTTAACACGCCGGGCTAAATGCCTAGCGGTATTTCGTCTGCCGCTACGTTCTGGGTTCAAATTCAGCCGAGGTCGACTTTGCTTTTCATCCTTTCGGGGCCGATTAAATAAGTACCAGTTACGCACTGGGGTCGATATAATCGACTTAATCCGTGTGTCTGTCCTTGTTTGTCCCCTCTGTGTTTAGCCCCTTGTGAGTAGTAAATAAATAGGTATTTCGTCTGCCGTTACTTTCTCAGTTCAAATTCCGCTGAGGTCGACTTTGCCTTTCATCATTTCGGTTCGATTAAATAAGTACCACTTACGCACTGGGGTCGATGTAATCAACTTAATCCTTTTGTCCTTGTTTGTTCCCTCTGTGTGTAGTATAGTGGGCATTAAAAAAATAAATATATGTAAATTTATATCGCAGAGTCCTCAGTATATCGCGGGTTTCTGCGCCTGATAAGTATTTATATTTTTTTAAGATTTTAATTATTTCTGTGGTAAAACAAGCATGTTCACGCCTAAAAATTAATAAACTGATAAATAAAAATACAGTACTGCACTGTATAACACATTAATTAAAATATATTAAAAGAAAATAAGTAGTGTACTGTAGATAAGTAAACAAAGAATTGCACATACTGTATGGAAAACGAAACTCGGGTGGGTAGGGCGAGTGTGTGGTGTTGTTTTGCGTTTATAATAAAACAAATATATACAAATTATAAAAATAATTTTAAAAATATGCAGTTCAGTACTGTTTCTATTTCGTGGGTTTGTGGAATGTAACACCTGCGATAGTCGAGGGATTACTGTATGCTCAGATATCAGTCTAATACTAAATCTAATTTATCTTCCGATTTTCGTTTGGTATTATAAATTTACAGAATATTTTCACTCTGTAAACCAACCAATGTTGCTGTATAATTCTGAAATGAATTACAAGGTTCCTCTGAAGATCTGGCGTTTCAACCAAATTATGTTACCGTTGACGTAACAATTGTCACATGATTTCGGTAAAGAAAGAAGTACTGGAGTCGATACATTCGACAATATATTCTTCAATGTGTGGCCCCAGCATGGCCGCAGTCTAACGACTGAAACAAGTAAAGTGTTTATGTGTGTGTGTGTATGCGTGTGTCAACATATATAACCATATGTAAATACACACACATACACACGGTTTCGGTCGGCCAGGGATATAGTACGAGACATTCGCCCAAGATGTCACACAGTTGGACTGAACAGAAGACCAAGCTTCTCAACTATACAGTCACGCCCGTGCCTCCTTCGCCTTCTTCGCCGATCGTCCTCTCCAGACAACAAAGTTCGACGGTGCACACTGTCAATGTCCAATGGATAATTTAAAGCTTCGGAGAATAAAGGCAGAAGCCTTCAGATGTGTATCTTTTGCAAATCAGGGGCAGTGAATAAGCTTCTTCCTCTTGTAACGGCATTCACCCGGGAGGGTTTAAGCCGGCTCCTGTTGAGTTCACGGATCAAGGCGTTACGGGTCAAAGCTGTCACAGTCAAAGCAGTCCACGCACGTCTGTCGGCAGCCGATTCTACAGCGGGTTGGAGCCATTCCCGGGTTCCAGGGACGAACGCACAAAGACTCGAAGGCCAGAAACGAATTCCATATCTCCTTTGACTGTCGTGCGCCACGTCTTCCCCTGACAACAGATGCTGGATTCAAAGGGAATCTTAACGCATATGGGTACACTAGGCAGTTTCCTAGAGGCCTCACGGGCCTAAGGGCCAAATGCTGATCTATGTATGCGTTCTGTTGTTGTCAATCAGAAATAATATGGGGTTCAGTTCATTGATTTGCCCGGTAGTGAGCCAATACAGCTTCTAAGACGGTCCTGGCTGGAGTAGTAGAAAAACGTAAAAGTCCACTGAAACCTGATATCAAGAATTAAATCAGCAGAGCTATAGTATTTTGGACATGCGTTACAAATCACTGCCAAAGACCATTCAAGCAGGAAGTGCTGAGAAGAGAGCAAGAGGCCATCAACAACGTTTCCGGATTAACGACATCAAAGAATGAACTGGAAGAAACAAGAATTTGGTTGGTTGTAAGCATTTAACACAAAGGAGGGGGAACTGGAGAGTCTTGGCAAGTCGAAACCTGAACACAGGGTAGACACCTGGCTAATTGTGTGTGTTTTGTGGGGGGGGGGGGCGTGAGTGTGTGTGTGTGTGTGTGTATGTGTGTGTGTCTTTGTGCCTGTGTTTGTCTCCGTATACCGTTTGACAACCGACGTTGGGGTGTTTATGTACCTGTAATTTATTTCGGCAACAGAGACTGGTAGAATAAGTACGAGGCTTTAAAAAGATTGTAAGACCTGGAGTCGATCCTTTCGACTAAAACCCTTCGAGTTGGTGCTCCAGCATGGCCGCAGTCAAAGCCTGAAACAAGTAAAAGAATATATATATATATATATATATATATATATAGGAGATAAATAAAAATATATGCATACATACAAATATATATGTACGTACCTACATCTACATGTATATATACATGCATATATAAGTAATTATACGGAAGTACAGGACATCACAATAAGACGTAGAAACAGAAAAAGCCAAAAAAAAAAACAAGAACAACGGAAAACGAAAACCAAATACAGGACAGGTTACACAAGGACAAAACCCCCGTCATCAGCTGTCGCTAGAGGAGTCAGGCATGTTTCGAAGGCATAACAGAACACTAATCCAATAGGCCTTCCTGCGAGAGAATTAAAATAAAATTTCAGCAGCGGGGCACAATGAGTACGAACACAAACAGACGTAACAATAAGACTGCAAAATTAAAATACATGTACAAAAACAAACACAAGAGGACGAACGAAAAAGCCTTTTTTCTGGCATAGACAAACAATAAAACTGCAAAAATAAAAATACATGTACAAAAAGTACAATTAGTTACAAAACGAGAAAATAACAAGAATACTATACAGGAATTAACCAAAGGGGACGAACGAAGAAGCCTTTTTGCTGGCAAGGACGAAAGTGTAGTAGCAGCGCGTGGAGGCAGTCTTTTCAATAGTGGTAACCACGTGTAAAGGAATTTTGTTTTATAGGCAAGGAAGAGGGAAGGAGGAGGGGGACACGCGGCGAAGAGAAGGGAGGAGGGGGAGGGAGAAAGATTGAAGAGGTTAAAGCAAAGGGAGAGAGTACCGCATCTTCAATATAATAATATTAATAAAAAAAGGGGACCAAGAAGTGGATCGAAACGACGAATCGGAACGAACCTGATGCGGGGCGCTGTCAGACAATAAGGAGATAAATAAAAATATATGCATACATACAACATATGTACGTACCTACATCTACATGTATATACATGCATATATAAGTAATTATCGAAGTACAGGACATCACAATAAGACGTAGAACAGAAAAAGCCAAAAAACAAAAAACAAGAAAACGGAAAACGAAAACCAAATACAGGACAGGTTACACAAGGACAAAACCCCCGTCATCAGCTGTCGCTAGAGGAGTCAGGCATGTTTCGAAGGCATAACAGAACACTAATCCAATAGGCCTTCCTGCGAGAGAATTAAAATAAAATTTCAAGCAGCGGGGCACAATGAGTACGAACACAAACAAGACGTAACAATAAGACTGCAAAAATTAAAATACATGTACAAAAACAAACACAAGAGGACGAACGAAAAAGCCTTTTTTCTGGCATAGACAAACAATAAAACTGCAAAAATAAAAATACATGTACAAAAAGTACAATTAGTTACAAAACGAGAAAATAACAAGAATACTATACAGGAAATTACCAAACAAGGGGACGAACGAAGAAGCCTTTTTGCTGGCAAGGACGAAAGTGTAGTAGCAGCGCGTGGAGGCAGTCTTTTCAATAGTGGTAACCACGTGTAAAGGAATTTTGTTTTATAGGCAAGGAAGAGGGAAGGAGGAGGGGGACACGCGGCGAAGAGAGAGGAGGAGGGGGAGGGAGAAAGATTGAAGAGGTTAAAGCAAGGGAGAGAGTACCGCATCTTCAATATAATAATATTAATATAAAAAAAGGGGACCAAGAAGTGGATCGAAACGACGAATCGGAACGAACCTGATGCGGGGCGCTGTCAGACAATAAGGAGATAAATAAAAATATATGCATACATACAAACATATATATATATATAATAAAAATATAGTATAGGGATCTCGCTCGATGTGGGGAGGTTATGTCCCCTGTCATTATATGGAAATGTGCTTCCTTGCGCCTCTAAGGGACTTTAACTCTTATTTCTAGCAATATACGTTCTTCACTGCACCCTCAGTTACAATTAGTAACAACTGAATTTTTCCTTTACAGTTTTATACACATACATGCACGCATACACACACACATACACACACACACACACAGAAGGAGAGCGAGAAAGATGCGCAAACAATGAGATATGTGTGTGTATGTGTGATATCCTCTTGTGAAAAGATTGTCATATATTTATTTGTAGATGTTGCCATAACTATATTGTCGTTAACTACTTTCATATAAGCCATTATCTTACCGATTATGCAAACACACACACAAACACACACGCCGATTTAAGTACATACAAACTTATGCGCATATCACATATATACCTATATATACATACATACATACATACGAACATACATACATACATACATACATACATACATACATACATACATACATACGAACATACATACATTCATTCATTCACGCACACTTACACGCATGGTCTTATGGCGGTGGACACATGCGTCACATATGTAATTAATCTTAGGTGTTGATATAAACAGACAACGAGAAAGTGTGTGTGTGTGTGTGTGTGTGTGTGTGTGTAGTATGTTTGCATATACACATACATGAATATAGACAGATAGATAGACATATAGATAGATAGATAGATAGATACATACATACATACATACATACATACATACATACATACATACATACATACATACATACATACATACATACATACATACATACATACATAGATACATAGATAGATAGAAAAAGCGTGTAGTGTGTGGTCTGTGTGGAAGAGAAACAGTGAGAGAAAGAGAAAGAGAAAGAAAGAGCTATACAGAGGGAGCGAGTGGGTGTGTATTGTCGCTCCGTTTAGATTTACCGTTTTCCTACGTGATTGACCAGTAGCTGAAAGCTGTTAGCGTTCATTATCTAACCTGCATAGAAGACATTGTCTTCATGAAGAGCCACGTCATTGCTGGCACCCCAGCATATATATATATATATATATATATATATATATATATATATATATATTATATATATATACATATGTGTGTGTGTATCTATATATATATATATATAGCAAGGGATAGCGAATGGAAAACCGGTCGTGGCTGTCCATTTTCGGTGCAAGAATCGATGATGAGTGAAAAATGACAAACATTTTAGACATGACAATAAAACAAAAGATGTTTTACTTCAACAGTGATGAAGAAACGATGAGATTTCAGCAGGTTCTCAAATTTCAGATCAATCACACGGCTAAATGGCCATTTTGGCGTCTGGTCTGAACATGACATGTCTGGCTAATACATCTGCGCTGATGAAATACGTTTGTATCCGAAGTAACAGTGATATATAGAAATCTGTGTGTTTCTGTGCATATGACATATCTGTGAGTGAGTAAGCATATATATATGTATATATATATATATATATATATTATATAAGTATTATATAACATGCTATACATGTGTACATATTATATGTGCTACATATATATATATATATATACACACACACACATATATATATACAGAGAGAGACAGAGAGAGAGGGAGAGAGAGAGCGAAATATATGTACGTATGAAGGTAGAAATGTGTGTGTGTGAGTGAGTGTGTGTGAGAGTGTGTGTGTGTATGTGTGTTTGTGTGTGTGTGTGTGTGTGCGTGCGTGTGTGTTGTGTGCGTGTGTGTGCGTGTGTATGAGCTTCTACATTCTCTACAGAGAAAATGGCGAGACTGACAAAGCGATAGACAAATTGATAGATCGATCGATCGATCGAGAGCTAGATAGACAGGTTAGTAGTTAGCTTAATTGTGAAAAGGCTGTCAGATGGACACACGCCCACTCAACATGTGTGTGTGGGTGTGAGTGTATGAGTGTATGAGCGTGTGTGTGCGTGTGTTAGGAATTACTTTCTGCTCTAAGTTTCAAGCACATACAGAACACATACGCACCTATACCATGCAATGTTTCTGGGATGGAGGAACTGGTGTCTCAGCAAAGACCAAGTTTCATTAGACAAACGTTTGTCACTTAAGAAAGAAATCATTAACAATTGTCAAAATGCTGCTTCAAAACTCACGAGATTCTGGTGGATGTACATTGTATTAGTTTTCTCATAGCTAATACGAAGTCCAAGTTTCTTGTACGGACGGCACTTGGTACCTTAACAGTGCGACATGATCAGCAACAGCTAACAGTAAAAGACAACTGGGAGTAGCTGTTAGAACATTGAAGCTGTTTTGGCGACAGTACGTATTAGCACTAGAGGCAAATACATGCATACGCTTACAAACAAACACGTACATAGGCGTGGCTGTGTGGTAAGAACCTTGCTTCGCGACCACGTGAGCAAGTGTCTTCTATTATAGCTGCAGGCTTACAAAAGCTTTGTGAATAGATTTGGTAGGCGAAAACTGAAAGAAGCCCGTCGTATGCATATATATATGTATTTTGTGTGTGTGTGTGGTGTGTGTGTGTGTGTGTGTGTGTGTGCGTGTGTGTTTGTGCCTCCATCGCAGTTTGACAACCGGTGTTCGTGTGTTTAAGTCTTTGTAACTTAGCAGTTCGGCAACAGAGGCGATAGAATATGTAGTAGGCTAAAAATAGGTGCCGGGGGCGATTTCTTTGACTAAAACTCTTCAAGGCGGTCTTCCAGCATGGCAGCAGCCAAATAATTGAAATAAGAAAGAAGAATAAAAGAATGCAGAAGCAGTGAAAAAGAGAAACAGAGAAGGAAAGATATATTACAATATATTAATTAAGCACGGTTAACATAAGCACTTTTCCTCTCCTCATGCAAGGAGAGGGAGAGGCAGAGAGAGCGAGGCAAAAAAGAGAGAGCGAGAGAAACAGTAAAAGACTGATGTCAAACAGGTCAGCGTCGAATCAGCGACTGCAAATAGGCGACACCAAAACGGCTGTGAGAAAATGTCTCATCCCCAACAATTAAGTCTTTCAGCCTTTCTTCATCTGCTAACATCATCTACAAAATCCAAGTGTTTCAGCCTCCATGTTATGCTGTACGCTGAATTGCACATAGTCCTCATAATATAACCAACGCACATAGATAGAAAAGAGAAAAAAATGCAGTGCTGATGATCAGTTATCGCAATACCTAACAGATTTAAGGCGGCAAGCTGGCAGAAACGTTAGCTCGCAGGGCGAAATGCTTAGCGATACTTCGTCTGTCTCTACGTTCTGAGTTCAAATTCCGTCGAGGTCGACTTTGCCTTTCATCATTTCGAAGTCGATAAATTAAGTACCAGTTGTATACTGGGGTCGATATAATCGACCGGCCTCCTCCCCCAAAATATCAGGCCTTGTGCCTAGAGAAGAAAAGATTATCTAACAAATTTGTTTGCCCGTTTTGTCTTCTGATGCAGCTGTAAGAATGGAAAAGTCTTTGACGTTTCGAGCCTACGCTCTTCGACAGAAAGGATTGTGAGAATAAAAAAATGGAGGGAGAACGAAAAAAGAAACGGAGAAAAAATGTAAAGGGATTAACGGTTCAACATGATGAAATGGCCAGTGAAAAAGAGGCTGAGTGAAAGGGAGATAACAACAGTCACTCGGCCGAACTAGCATGCACAAGCCCGTGTGTATATGTGAGAATGGTGTGTGTGAGTGTGTATGTGCGAATGAGGACACACAAATATACATATACACACACACACACACACATACACACACACACACACACACACACACACACACACACATATATATATATATATATATATATATATATATATATATATATATCAACAATCAAGGAACGGCCATAATAAGCCATTCACCCACTAGAAATAACAGCCAAAGCTTCAACCGCAAATAAAAGTCAATTCCGTAAACAGGAGAAAATTTAAAAAACATTTACCCTGTAATTTCTTATACGATGCACCGTTTCATCTGCTGTTTAATGGTAAACTAACCTGATTAAATTAAATCAAGCCAATCTTCCATAGGCCCTCAGATTCTTCAGTAAGAAATAGCCACAAGTCGGAACAGATATTTTCACGAGGCATTTCCGACCCTGCCAAGGTAATATCTGACCTAACATTTTCAAATCATCGCACTCGCGCCAAATTTATCGGCAGCAAATAAATATAAGCCGTCGATTCCATTACGGAATTAACCAGAAAATTCATAATTAATCAATATAGGGTGGCAAAAAAAAATTTTGTAGAATTTTTTTGCCACCAGCGGCCTAGTGGGAAAAAATTAAATAGTATAGTTTTGCCACCCTATATTGATTAATTATGAAATTTCTGGTTAATTCCGTAATGGAATCGACGGCTTATATTTATTTGCTGCCGATAAATTTGGCGCGAGTGCGATGATTTGAAAATTTTAGGTCAGATATTACCTTGGCAGGGTCGGAAATGCCTCGTGAAAATATCTGTTCCGACTTGTGGCTATTTCTTACTGAAGAATCTGAGGGCCTATGGAAGATTGGCTTGATTTAATTTAATCAGGTTAGTTTACCATTAAACAGCAGATGAAACGGTGCATCGTATAAGAAATTACAGGGTAAATGTTTTTCAAATTTTCTCCTGTTTACGGAATTGACTTTTATTTGCGGTTGAAGCTTTGGCTGTTATTTCTAGTGGGTGAATGGCCTATTATGGCCGTTCCTTGATTGTTGATGTTGAACTTAAAAATGGTCTTTGACTATTTAATTTTTTCCCACTAGGCCGCTGGTGGCAAAAAAATTCTACAAATTTTTTTTTTGCCACCCTATTGATTAATTATATATATATATATAATATATATTAATATATATATATATATAGATTATATATATATAGTAAATCCCCACAAAGACAAACAACGCGAGAACGTGGTACATGTAAAGTATTAGCAGACGCTCGGGGAAGGGGAGAAAGGTGGTTTAACATTTCGAGCAAAGCTCTTCTTCAGATACAGTGGAAAGTCTAATAGACAGGAAGATTTTGAAATGACCGGAAGGGAATGGGTGAAGAAAAGTTATTTCTAAGATAGGAGTGTGTAAGAGAATGAGGTGTGTATGTGCGTGCGCGCAAGTTAGTGTGTGTGTGTGTGTATAATTGCACGTGTGTGTGCGTATGTGTGCGTATACGTTGTGTGTGGTGTGTGTGTGGTTTTGGCTGTTTATATGTGTATGTGTGCGTGAACTTTGTGTCTCTTGTAGGAAGATTCCGCGGCGTGGTAACAGGA
The DNA here is from genome assembly GCF_006345805.1 of Octopus sinensis. NCBI lineage: Eukaryota > Metazoa > Mollusca > Cephalopoda > Octopoda > Octopodidae > Octopus > Octopus sinensis. Next base: position 50,478,396 of record NC_043002.1, on the reverse strand, counting down.
GTGGTGGTCTTTTATCTAGTTGTGTGTCTCTTCACGTATGCATAGAGGAATGGTCAATAGAAAGGTGTTTGACTGGCAGTTTGAAGTATGTGTGTATATAAATATACACATATATACATATACATGTACATATATATATATATATACACACACACATATATACACATGGATTTATTTGCTCGAATTTCTTAGCGATTCTAACATTCTAACAAGGTTCTTTCATTCAACTGTAGATGATATCAACCGGGTAGTCGCGTGTGTATGCATTTGTATACACACAACACACACACACACACACACACACACACACACACATATATATATATATATATATATATATATATATATATATATATATATATATATATATTATACATATGTATATAGGTATGTATGCACGTATGTCTGTAATTACTTATGCTTTGTATAAGTATATGCTGCTGTACACATATATGCATACATGCATACGTAGATACGTACATACATACATACCTATATATATATATATATATATATATATATATATATATATATATATATTTATATATATATGAAACCACTTGTATGTTTGTGTTTGTGTGTACAAGTATATACATCATTGCATGATGGATTTTATCTTTTGACTCATGTATGTGTAACATACATATATTTGCATGTCTAAAAGTGTTCATATGTGTACTTTCATTAGACGTTAAAGTTCTGGCAATCTTCACAGACACACATACACACACACACATATATGTATGTGTATGTATGTATGTATATACATATATATATATATATGTCGGTAGGTATGTGTATATGTATATATGTATATGTGTGTGTGTGTGTGTGTGTGTGTGTGTGTGGTGTTTTTAATTGGTTGTGCGTATTTTTCTTTCGGCCACATTATTTCTGCTTCACGTATGACACATACAGTAAAACTAGGAAATGTCAGTTTTGTAAAGGTTTGAATGATGTCATATCATCTCAAACGATGAAATCTTCCGAAAAGTCCATTCATCAAACTGTTTTGAAAAGGAAATCTGTAAAATATATTATATATGTGTGTGCGTGTGCGTGTGCTTTTGTGTATATGTACTTACAGATATACGTATGTATATCTATATATACATATAAGTATGTAGATATGTATGTGTATGTATGAATGTATGTGTATAGATATATATAACTAATATTATATATATATATATGTGTGTGTGTGTGTGTGTGTGTGTATACATATATGTATATGTGTATGTATATGTATATACATATATATATTAAATATATCATTATGTTAATATTTTTACTATCAATATAAATTTTCTTTTCTTCTCTATCTTCTTTTACTTTTCTTTCCTCCACCCTCCATCTCTCCCTCCCTTTTTCTTTCTCTTTTTTCCTTCCGTTTCATGTCTTATTTGCTGTCGTTCATTTTCTCATTCTTCTTAATCGTCTTCATCTTTTTAGTTTTTCTTCTTGGCTTCTTCTTCCTACTCCTCGTCATCCTCCTCCCTCCTCCATCTTCTTCTTCTTCTTCTTCTTTTCTTCTTCTTCTTCTTCTTCTTCTTCTTCTTCTTCTTCCTCTTCTTCTTCTTATTCTTCTTCTTCTTCTTCTTCTTCTTCTTCTTCTTCTTCTTCTTCTTCTTCTTCTTCTTCTTCTCCTTCTTCTTCTTCTTTCCTTTTTGTGCAAGTACTACTCTGCTACTACGTTCTACGTTTGATTATTTTTCATTCACCTTCTTATTTCCTACTTCGTAATTTTCTATTATTCCTTCTTCGTCTTCTGCTAATTCTTCTCCTTCTTTTTCTCCTCCTAATCAACCTTCTCTTACTCCTCTACCTCTTTCTTGTTTTCCATCTGGTTATTCATTTGATGAAAGTTAAAAATTATCATTATTATTATTACTTTCGGGGTCAATAAAATAAGTACCAGTTGAACACTGGGGTCGATGTAAACGACTCATCCCCTTCCCCAAAATTGCTGCCCTTGTGGAAAAATTTAAAACCATTATTTTTATTTTTTTGTCTTTACACACTTCTAACGCTGGAGATGTACCATATTGTCAGCTGTTCACCAGCAGTGAACTAAGGTAACACCCCTTATTTTTCGAGCGCCATCCTGAGTATTCGAGAGGTTCCAAGCAATGCTGTTTTCTGCATGTGCTTCACCCTTATTGCAGACCCTATTTGTTCCATGTACTTTATCTCACTGTTCCCAGGGCTCCGATATTTATTGGTACTACTACCACCTTTTTCATCGACCACAACTGCTTAACCTCCCAAGCTAACTTCTCATATCTATCGACTTTTCTTTCTTCTTTATCGCATACCTTGTCAGCTGGGCATGCTATATCTATGATCCAGCATTGTTTGCTTTCTTTCTCAATTAACACTATGTCTGCTTTCCAATTCTCTATCTCATGGTCACACTGAATCATAAAATCCTATAGGATCTTTGCATTATCATTTTCGATGATACCTTCGGTTTTATGTTCGTACCACTCTTTTGCTCTGTTAAGTCCATATTTGTGGCAAAGTGTCCAGTGGACAATCCTTGCTATATTGTCATGACGTCTCTTATATTCCTTCTAGGCTAGTGACGTACATTGACTGGTAATATACCATACGGTTTCACCATTTTGTCCACAAATCCTGCACTTATCACTTCCTGTATTTGATGTAGTTGGTTCTTAATGCTTACTTTTGGGCAGCACAGATTAGAGCCTCCGTTTCCGGTTTCAAATCACTTTTAGTCATCTATAACCATCTTTTTTCTCTGTCTGTCTTATCTTCAACATCCCTATGAAATTGTCCATGCATTCTTTTCTTTACCCACCTATTTTCAGTTTCATTCATTCTCAAGTGCTTGTACAGTGCTTTATCGTTGCAATCTTCCTTCCTACACAATGTTGTTGTTATTATTATCATTATCATTATCATTATTATTATATTATTATTATTATTATTATTATTATTATTATTATTATTATTGTTGTTATTATTATTATTATCATTATTATTAATATTATTATTATTATTATTATTATTATTATTATTATTATTATTATTATTAACATTATTATTATTATATTTCATTATTATTATATTATTATTATTATTATTATTATCATCATAATCATTATCATTATTATAATTATTATTATTATTATTATTATTATTATCATTATTATTATTATTATTATTATTATTATTATTATTATTATTATTATTATTATTATTATCATTATCATTATTATTATCATTATTATTATTATTATTATTATTATTATTATTACATTTTATTATTATTATTATCATTATTATTATTATTATTATTATTATTATTATTATTATTATTATTATTACATGGCTGATGTTGCCGCTTTTGTTGTTGCTTTCATTGTTGCTTTTGTTGTTGCTATTGTTGCTAATTTCCTTTGCCGTATCTGAGTGTCTTTCGGGAGCTCTGTAAGTTTGTGTTTTGTTCTCCTTTGCAGAGAAACGTAGTTTTTAATCTTGTTATTTTATTTTATTGTGAAAATTAAGCAGGACTGTAAGGAACTGTTCGGGTGTGTTTTTGTTCGACGCCGCACGGGACAAAATTTTGAAAAGGAAAAGTATAAAAGAATAATCTTCAATCAAAACAAAAAAAGAAGGCTTCCAAACATCTGTTTTGACCGTCAACCAGCAAGATAGGTAATAGAGAAGTGATTTTGAAGGCTAAATTATCGTTTGCAAGGCGGCGAGCTGGCAGAAACGTAAGCATGCCGGGCGAAATGCTGAGCGGTATTTCGTCTGCCGTTACGTTATGAGTTCAAATTCCGCCGAGGTCGACTTTGTCTTTCATCCTTTCGCGATCGATAAATAAAGTACCAGTTTCGCACAGGGGTCGATGTAATCGACTTAATCCCTTTGTCTGTCCTTGTTTGTCCCCTCTATGTTTAGCCTCTTGTGGGCAATAAAGAAATATTGCGACATCGTTAGCAACAACAACAACACTAGCAACAACAACGAAAACAAAAACATCAGCAATAGCAACGCAACGCAACAATAACAGCAGCAGCCTACATTGCCTACGTCAGCTCTTACCGCCTAACTGTTTGACATGCAACGGTTCACACTTGATCAGACTGGAGCACATGTTCTACAGTTATTGCGGTACGGACGTATTCTACAAGGCAATCTGTTCATCCGCTGTCGATCAGACTAGAGCGTCTGCTCTGCCAGTTTTTTGTGGTTCCCAACCATTTTTTATCTATGGACCCCTTTAATTACTATTTTATTCCGGTGGACCACCACAGCCATTCGATGTTTAAAAGCTAGTTTTATAAAGACTTCTTTCAAAGTTCTTATTTTGTGTTTCACATATTAACTTGTGTAGGTTGAACTTTGTAAAATGTTAGAAAAAGAAACCTAGCTGTTTCTTGCAATACATACCAATACATAAATCTGAAGTAAAAATTTGTCAGAGACCCTTAAAATACTATTGTGGATCCCCAATTTACTATTTTGTTACATGGACCCCCATAATCTTATATGGACTCTCAAGGATCATATGCACTCTGGTTAAGAACCACTGTATTAAGCAATCAGTCCATCAGCTGTCAATAACCGCTTATGAAGATCTGACTAAATGTTGCGCAGACATGCACTGAAGTTACGATTCCTCAGCGATTTCTTGTCTTCTTGAAGTCAGTTTATGCCATGGTTACCCTTTTCTTTCGCTTCTTACCCTTTGCGTTTATGGCTTCTCTGAAACGTTCTTTAAAAAAAAAAACTCGTCTCTGTGACAGAGCTGCAAAGGGTAGACTGAAACAGGACAACTTGGCTTCTGGAATTTCGTTAAGCACTCATAACCTGCAACCAGTAGGGCAATGCAGTCAATGGAATTCTAGTTTAACATTCTATAGAGGAATAGTGGCGAGCAAATGCGACGATTTTGTTCACGGTGAAACTCTGGGCGTCGTCGAAAATCAAATGGCTAGCCAGTCCAAGAGGACTTTCAGTCCGAAGCAGGGATAAATTCTACAAATCTTTGGTTTGGTTATACTACCGGAGGGCTTTGCTTGTTCGAGATATACTCTACATGTTCAGAAATGCTGTCAGCCGAGCCTATCTGAGATGCGCGCAGAACAAGGAATCCGTTGAGCTCACACTTGATCAATGCCTGAGTATCACTGATATGTGGAGTAGTATCGAAAAGCTGCTGCAACATGTGGGGCGGATCTCCTCATTACCTTTCTTCTTTGAAGATCTCAACTTTACCTTTCTTTAGCTGGGAAGGACAGGCGGTTTTATTCAGATACTCTGAAGTGGACAAGACTGAATGAACAAAAGACAAACGCATCAAGTCTTTCAAATTTTACATGAAGAGTAAACTAAGGGTATCTTCCGGCAATTTCGTTGAAAGTTAGATCGTATAGCGAGCATAGTCCAGAATGAACGGGCGCTTGTTTTAATAGTCGTGGTAGCTATACTTTTGCTGTGGCGTTCTAGGAAAAGGCAGGAGACTTCAGAGCTTTCTCCATCACTGGAGAAC
>NC_043002.1:50455372-50470372 GCF_006345805.1 Octopus sinensis | reverse complement strand
CATACATATGTATATATGTATATATGTATATATGTGTATATATATATATATATATAATATATATATATATATATATATATAAATATATCATATCATATCATATCATATCATATCGTATCGTATACCATATACCATATATCATATATCCCTCCACAAATATATGTGCGTGTGTGTGTACGTGTGTACATACTTTTATGCTTATATATATATATGTGTCTGTGTGTATGTAAGTATGTATGTTTTTTTGTACGAATATTAGCTATGAAATGTAAGTGATAAACATGACAAATCGAGCAATTACAGCAGTCAAATATGGTCAGCCTGTTTGCTTTGCTAAAAATCATAAAACGTTACAAGCAAGGTTAATTTCTGGATTTCTTCATAACAAATGACTGTCTTCTCCCCACTCCTATTTTTTGCTCGTTCTCATTTCTTTCCAATCTAGATGGATATTACTAACTGTCGTTTTAAAAAGAAACAACAGCAGCAGTGGTCGCAGCAGCAGTGGTAGCAGCAGTAGCAGCATATCTTTAATCTGTTTTCATATACTTGTTTCAGTCATTGGATCACAACCATGCTGGAGCGCCACCTTGAAGGGTTTAGTCGAAGAAATCGACATCAAACTTTCTCTCTCTCTCTCTCTCTCTTCTCTCTCTCTCTCTCTCTCTCTCTCTCTCTCTCTCTCTCTCTCATATATCTGTTACTTATTTTATCGGCCTCTTTAGCTGAACCACTAAGTTATGCGTACGTAAACAAACCAACACCGAGTCTGAAGCGGTAGTGGGGACAAACACAACCCAAACGCAAACATACACACGCGTAAATATGTATGTATGTATGTATGTATGTATGTATGTATGTATGTATGTATATGTATGTATGTAAAAGGGTAATGACCCTCTTCGGTCCTGAATGACCATGGGATTGCGCCAAGAAAGTTACACTCCGAGGCACAAGTCTGAGCAAGGTTGTTTATGAAAGACCAGCAGTCAGCCATGCAAACCAGGTTCCCCTTTCCATGTCACTGAAGTTATCCAAGGGAAAGGCAAAAGCCGGTACACCTCGGCACTAGTGACGTCTCAACTCATTTTTACAGCTGGGTGAACTGGAGCAACATGAAATAAAGTGTCTTGCTTAAGAACACAACACACAGCCAGGTTCGAGAATCGAACTCACTATCTTGTTATTGGTAGCCCGACGCACTAACTACTGAGCTATGCGCCTTCCGTATTTATGTATGTATGTATGTATGGATGGATAGATGGATGGATGGATGGATGGATGCACCGGGATGTTATCCACGACACTTATAACGTTAAACTTTTTCCAGTCATCCTTAAACAAAAATTTTATCTTACTCTTTTTCTCACTTCTCAGATATGCCTTGATGTTGGGAAATCCTACTTTAATCCAGTGGCTGGAGCGAAAAAAACACCTGTTCTTGGGGAATGTATCCATTCTTCCATTATCAGAAATATTACTAAAGATCGATGAATGGTTTGTTATGTTTTCTTAAAGGAACAATGTTTTGTGGGAAATAATAGGCCTGGAACGGGATCTTTCTAAAACAGAGTAAACTCTGTTTGTAAACCAAAATTAGAGAAGTCCGGGAGATAGCCAAACCTCTTATTTGAACGCCAAATCAGGGACACATTTTAACTTAACCTTTGAACCCCACTTAGATTATCGGAGTGATGCACATATAACTGGCAGAATTCCATCTCACAAGAATCGTAGAAATGTTGACGCTTTAAAATCTGCTGTTGAATACTTTTATCTTTAAACATAAAAGTTCTGGCCAAGAGAACTTTTCTTCCAGAAAAGATTTGTTTCATTAGCATTGTACACTTGTTCTAGTTTTTAACCTGCTTCAGCAATAATTTTCTTCAATTCCTCAAGATAATTGGTTGCAGTTTCTGTATCTGAATAGGGAGTTTATCTGGGAATTTTAATGTTAAGAAAATTAAAGTGTCTCTTAGACACTGCAAGCCTACCTTTACTAACCAAAAACAGTTTTACATCGAAAGTTGTATTCACTTTTTGCAAATATCTATTGCAGCTTCTAACTTTCGGTTCTGTGACAATCGTGCTTATTGGCACACTACGTTCCTCGATCTACACCCTAAGGGGCTTTGATATATTAAGCATCATATCAGACCTATGAATAAACAATGTCCGAATAGTCGTGGAAGCTTGAGCACTTGACCTAATCTTGTCTTTATTGTCAGATATTCTCTCCGATCTAGACGAAGCAAAACTCAAAGATTCTTCGGTACGGCTAGGGTCTTCTCACGCATCAGACATAAAAAATAACATTAAATTTAGTAAACCGAGTTTCTATAACGCAAAGTGCCTGTACTGAATTCTATAAATGACGAGGAAGCAAAATGGTATTAGATATGTACACGGGCAAAGAAAGAAAGGGATAAGTAGTTACGAAGATCAATTCGCAGCTAAATGGTTTCAGGTTCGATCCTAATACTCGACGCATTGATCAAGAGTTTGGCTAAAACCTCCTCTCATGAGATAGAATTAATCCGTTGCTTTGATTAACACTATTACTTTGCCCATGGATGGCAAACAGTTGATCCAAGTTTCCGGTCTGAGAATAAACTTGTTCCCTTGTGTGCATTTCTTTCTCGTGAGTTCTGAAAAACATTATGTCTCCACTTCTTTCTCCTCTAAGATATGCAAGGAAAAATCTGTTTACATGTGGCTAGAAATGATATGGAGTAAGTGGTTAACTGCAGGCAATGAACAAAGTTCAACAAAATACTAGTACCGAAATACTTCGCAAATCATCTCCGAAAATATGTAAAATATGTTTAAATATGTAAATAAAACATTCGTTAAATATGTAAATAAAACACCATGCAGGCTTATGTTTCTTCAACCTACAAAATAAGCATAGCAAGATACCTCAACTTCATTCTGCTAGGTATTTGACAGTTCTACTAGGTGTTAGACAGTTTGCATAAAAGGTAAAAAAAAAACACAGTATCCCATCCAAAAATAATTGTTTTATTTTGTATTCTTTTATTTGTTTCAGTCATTTAACTGCGACCATGCTGGAGCACCGCCTTTAGTCAAGCAAATCGACCCCAGGACTTATTCTTATGTAAGCCTAGTATTTATTCTATCGGTCTCTTCTGCCGAACCGCCAAATTACGGGGACGTAAGCACACCAACATATATATACATACATACACGAAGAGCTTCTTTCAGTTTCCGTCTACCAAATCCACTCACAAGGCTTTGGTCGGCACGAGGCTATAGCAGAATATACTTGTCCAAGGTGCCACGCAGTGGGACTGAACCCGGAAGCATGTGGCTGGTAAGCAAACTACTTACGCAGCCACTCCTGCACCTATAAAAGTTTTTTTTTTTAAATCAAGAAATGTCATCTAGGTTATGGCTGGGAAATAGTAGTTTATTCAGAGTAGCCACCCTTAGCTTCCTCCAAGGTCTCATGACGCTTCCAGAACTTGGCGTATGCGCTCCTCACTGTGTGCCTGGGGAGATCTTCAAACACCATCTTGATCATGGGTACCAGTTCCGCCTTGGTATTATAGACAGAGCGGTTGGTTTCTTTCTGTACCGCGGCTCACATACAGTTACCCATGGGATTACAATAGGGTGAATTAAAAAGCCAGAAATTTGAAATTCTCTAACAACCACTTCCGTTTGTCCAAGGGTATGACACGGAATCAAATCCTGTTGTCATACAAGGCCTTCCAGCAGCAAGCTCCTCTCATCCTAGGGATTGAACACAGTCTCCAACAGCTTCACATATCTGAATTAAGTCTAAGGTTTTTATTTTCATTGGATGAATTCAAGCCGGCGAACGCTGTCATAATGACCGTTGTGTCCCTTTAGACACCCGAATGCATGCTGTAGTCCGTCAAATTTAGCCCTAAACTAGATCAGACATGTCTATATACTCAAGAAATTCACTTTCTAACCATGCTGTTTCGGGTTCAGTCCCACAGCATGATGCCTTGGGCAAGCGTCTTCTACTATAGCCCTGAGCCGATCAAAGATTTGTGAGTGAATTTGGTAGACGGAAACTGTGCGGAAACCAGCCATATATATCTATATATATATATGTGTGTGCGTGTGTGTGTGTGTGTGTGTGTGTGTGTGCATGTGTGTGCAGAGAGAGAAAGAGGGTGAGAGAAGGAGAGACGAAGAGAGTCACATATGTATGAATGCATGTATATGTCGATGTTTGTGAGTGTGCATGTATGCGTTTATCTCAGCACCACTTGACAACTGTCCCCTAAATTTAGCGGTTCGGCATAGGCAATAGAATAAATGCGATAGAATAACGTTGACGACGAGAATTTGATGGCCGCGTTGCCGATGATGTTAGCGATGTGGATGGTGGTGGTGGTGACGGGGCACGAGGAGGAGCGGGGGATGCGGAAGGGGAAGGGGAAGCGATGAGAGAGGGTGGAGGGGAGGATCATGACCATTATTATGATGATGACGAGGATAACGATGGTGCTAGTAGTTGGCTGATGATGACAAAGACGTTGACGATGACGACTACGACGACGACGAGGATGAGAATGATGACGATGATGATGATGATGATCACGATGATCACGATGATCACGATGATGATGGTGTTTGTAACTGGCTGATAATGACGATGACGACGACTACGACGATGATGATGATGATGATGATGATGACGATGACGGCAACGACGATGGTGAGGACGGCGATTATGATAAAAGCAACCACAACAACAACAACAGCAACAACAACAACAACGCTAATCACAAAAATGTTTATTGATCATGTTTTAATATTCAATCTTTTTGCAGGCTTTTGTCATAGAAATTGCAAGCTGAGAAATCAATCAAGTTGTCACTGGCTGACACAATATAGATGGGATGAGGTCATCATCATCATCGTCATCATCACCACCACCATCATCATCATCATGACCACCACCATCATCATCATCATCATCATCATCATCATCATCATCATTATCATCCCTCTCAGTACTGTCATCGTCAACAGCGGAAAACAATCAGTATTAACAGCAGCAGCAGCAGCAGCAGCAGCAGCAGTAGTAGTAGTAGTAGTAGTAGTAGTAGTAGTAGTAGTAGTAGTAGTAGTAGTAGTAGTAGTGGTGGTGGTGGTGGTGGTGGTGGTGGCGGCGGTGGTGGTGGTGGCGGCGGCGGCGGCGGCGGCGGCGGCGGCGGCAGCCGTAGCGGCAACACCAGCAGCAGCAGATGGAGGAGGTGGGGACGATGAGGTGTATGAAGGGGTGGACAGAGTGAAGAGAAAGGAAAAGAATGAGTGTATCGGGAGACGCAGTATAAAGAGAAACAGTTGCAGTTGTCGTTTGGCCCCAGGACCGACTTAATTCTTGAAACTTATAATCAAAAACGTCTCAGTCGTGCCCATCACACCTTATATATGTACATACATACATATTCTGACACTACATCCAGGATTGCATTTTGTCATAGATTTCTTTTATATTTATTTACACACACACATGTACACACACACACACACAGGTACACACACACACACACACACACGCGTACGCACACACACACATGTAGCTGTGCGGTAAGAAGCTTGCTTCCCAACCAAATAGTCCCGAGTCTAGTCCCACTGCATGGTACTTGGGCAAGTGTCTTCTACTGTAGCCTCGGGTCAACCAAAGCCTGGTGAATAGATTTGGTAGACGGAAACTGAAAGAAGCCTGTCGTATATAAATATATATGTGCGAGTGTGTATGTGTGTTTGCGTATGTGTCTTTCTATCTGTGTTTGTCTCTCCATCACCTCTTCAAAACCGCTGTTGGTGTGTTTACGTCTCCGTAACATTAGCAGTTCTGCACAAAGGTTCGATTAAATTGTAGTAGGCTTTAAAAAAAATAAGTCCTGGGGTCGATTTGTTTGACTAAAACCCTTCAAGGTGATGCTCCAGAATGGCCGCAGCCAAATGACTCAACCAACCGCTTGACAAATGAAGGTAGGAGACAAACACATCCACAAAGGCGCATACACACACACACATATACTCGTCGGGCTTCCAAATAGCTTCCCTTTAACAAATTCTCTCACAAAGTATTGATCTATCCAGCGCTATAGGAGAAGGTTCTGCGCAGTGAGACTGAACTCGAAAACTACGCGTTTGCAAATCCAGCTTCTCAACCACACAGCCACGATTGGGGTATTCTTTTTTCAGTTATCAATAAAAGGATCCGAAATATTTAAAGATCTAGCCCTATTAATGTATGGTGGCAACAACAACAAAAAATAGAATCGTAGGCGAAGGAAATATAGGTGTAGAAGTGACTGTCTGGTAAGTAGCTTGCTTATGAACCACATCGTTCCAGTTTCAGTCCCACTGCGTTGCACCTTGGGCAAGTGTCTTCTACTATAGCCTCGGGCCGACCAAAGCTTTGTGAGTGGATTTGGTAGACACAAACTGAAAGAAGCCCGTCGTATATATGCGTGTGTGTGTGTGTGTGTGTGTGTGTGTGTGTGTTTGTGTATGTTTGGGTGTCTATGTTTGTCCCCCTAACATCGCTTGACAACTAGTGTGTTTACGACCCCGTAACTTAGCGGTTTGGCAAAAGCGAATAAGTACTAAGCTTACAAAGAATAGGTCCTGGGTTCGATTTGCTCGACTAAAGGCGGTGCTCCAGCATGGCCTCAGTCAAATGACTGAAACAAGTAAAAGAATAAAAGATTAAAAGAGGGTTGTCACATTGTTGGTTAGTCGTATGTTTTGTAAAATAGCTTTTTGAAATGTTATATGTGTTTCAGAATAAAAGGGTAAACGATAAAGTTACCTTCTCGAGTCATAGGGGTCGGTTTCCCGGTTTTCAGGACGTATAAGTTCCCTACCTGGATGGGACGCCAGTCCATCGCAGGATAACACATTTTTGCCAGATAAGTGCACTGGAGCAATGTGAAATGAAGAGTTCTGCTCAAGAACACAATGCGTCGTTCGGTCCAGAAATCGAAACCACAATCATGAGTCCAACAACCTAATCATTAAGAAACGCGCCTCCACGTGTTTCAGGGTGACCTCAGATGTATCAGGAGAGTTTCCGCTTCAGTGATGGTAGCGATGACTTCAATAATGTAAACAAAATGCATCCCCAAATGTAGTCAAAATACGAAAATACATGTAAAAAATGACTATGTGAGAATTAAACAGGTAGAATTCGCATTTAGGCAATGGAAATCGTATAAAAAAATAAGTGTTTGAAATTACTTTAATCATAAAGAATATAATATACCGTAAATCTTCGAGTATAGTCCACCCTTGAGTATAATATGCAGGGGATTTTTAGGGGGCTGGACCTCTGAAAAACCTGAACCTTGTGTATAATACGCACCCCTTCTCTAACTTGAGTCGTGCGTAATTGAGTCAGCAGCACCTAGTCGAACAAACACTTCCGCGCATACGTAATACAATAATGGTGATGTTCTTAGCGGTTATATGGGAATGTAAATATGTTTGCAAATTGTTTTTGTTACATTTTATTCTGTGTTCTGAATACTTTTATTTTAATAAATGTTGCTTACTGCAAGTTATGAATGATTCTTTTATGACTTCATTGCTTTCAGGCTTAGCTTAAGGTATTTTCGCGTCCGTCATCACAAAATGCGTCTGAATAAACATTGCCAAACAGCAAATAGAGACTCGGACATTGCTTGGAAAATATTTTTCATTTTTAACCTCGTATATAGTACGCACTTGGGATTTTGACCTTTAAATTTTAGGGAAAAAATGCGGATTATACTCGAGGATTTACGGTAAACAGTACGTATAGCAACGAAAACAGTGCCAGCATCAATAAAAGCAACTAGTTTTGCGAGCGTTGCAGATCACAGAAAGCGCTGCAACATGAGCCAGTTATAAGGCAATGAGAAAGTAGAGACAAGGTATGTCAGGAAAACAGCGTCGCTTTTCTCGAAAAATATACTCAGAGAAGGACGATAGGAAGACAAAATATCATTGCTTATTAATTTTTATTTTTCAAACAATGGGGACATTTACCATATGCCTTCCAACGACGAGTTGAAGAGGATTTTGGCCATATGTAGTGAAATGTATTCGCCTTCAATACATTGTGCATAGTGTTGAAACCGGAGAAGGCAGTCATAACCTGTACGCTATACGCATATCCACACTCTGGTTTCGCAATACACGAGAAAGAGATTATTAGTAAAGACGTTAATCTTTGGTTTATCGTTACTATTTTGGTACAGATCCAACAAGTGGCACCTGCGGAGGTGGCCTGAAATAGTTGTGTTTGACATCCAAGCCACAGTTGAGTCTGATGATTCTTGATGATCCAGGTTTATCTTGGAGATTTACATCACATTGAGGGGAGCGGACAGATCAATTAGACTAGTGGTGCTGAGGTTAGGTAGAGGGCTCAAATATTATTCGTGTGGTAGTGAAACCCATTTGAGGGTCTTCTATATAGAAAAGAAAGAAAATCAGAGGAAAATCTAAAGAAAAATTATGGTTGACAAGAGCAGGCTCCAAAAATAAAATGCCATGGCTACAGCTGCTGCTAATGTTTTCAGACCATTACTGGTCACAGTTCCGAAAATATATACAGCGGTATTAAGGACAAACAGAATCCTCCTCCAGTACAAGACCGGATAAAGTCCCTGAGCAGCAATTCAATCCTATCGACTTGTGGTGAAAGGTGGAGATGGGCTCTGTTAATAACAAGGCTATCTCAAAGTCTTCTCTTCCTACAATTTGTGTTTATGGCTTCGTTGATTAGTAATTTATAACCATATGGGACTTAACACTATATCTTCTATTCTATTGAAAATATGTTGCAATTTTTAGATGTTCATTTATTTTATGCACTATTATGGCAGTTAAATATTTATTGTGGGACTAGTTTATGAGCAGGTGTTCTCGTGCCGTCAGAACTTGTGCTCTCACCGCATCCGCAATTTTAAAAAGAAATGCTTATCATAGCATATATTCTTCCTCTTCCTGTATAGATCTTAACGTATCGGTGAGGGTTAGCTCCGATTTCCCTTCAGAGTAACAGGGAAAAATCTTCTATGCCTTTGGCAAAGCATAAATTAGGTATTTTTCCTCCATCGTGCTTGGGAATATCTTCGGGCAAAGAAGCACTGGTTTTTGTAGTTTGATGTTGCCATACAGTCATTCTTTTTAAATGTTTTAAATCATTGGAAAGCACGCAGGCAAAGCTTGAGACGAGACTACACTTGATGCACTTTCGTTCGACAATGTGTAGATGTGAGCTTACAGATGTTGTTCTTGCTGCTGCTGTTGTTGTTGTTGTTGTTGTTATTGTTGTTGCTGCCGTTCTTGTTGTTGTTGTTGTTGTTATTTTTGTTGTTTTTGTTTTTGTTGTTGTTGCTGTTGTTGTTTTTGTTGTTGTTGTCGAGGTTATCAGTCATGTTCACAATGTTACTGCTTCCCAATAGAATGATGCTTTTAATTTCCTTCCCTGCAATTAGAATGTCAGTTTTCTTAACGTTTTTATTTAATTTTTTTTTTTTTTTGTCTTTTACCACTTTTTCTTTTGTTTATGATTCGACTTATTCTGTTCATTGTTATTTTTCTTGGGGTGGTTTCCTGGAATACAGGAGGCCATTATTTTTATTTGTAATTACACAATAAAAGGAAAATGATAAAACGATAACAGGAAAGTTATATGAAATAATGCCAACAGAAGGTTTTACTCTGTTACAGTTTAGTAGTTAAATTCGTTCAACTAATTCACTTTTCTGGGTTGTTTTTAGTTGTTGTTGTTGTTGTTATATACCCAGTTTTTTTTTATTATTCCTAGAGTGAAATACAAAAACCACAAAAACAACAGACTTCCCTCGTATATTTCAATGCAAAAACAAAAAGAAAAAAAGTTTTATAAATTCAGAACATCTTAGTTTGTATTATTACAGATGAAAGTTTAAAAAATATATTCTTTGACTGTGACTGAAATATCATAAAGTTATCGGATCGAGCGTTGACAAGTTCACAGACATACAAGACAACGACGACGACGACGACGACGATGATGATGATGATGATGATGATGATGACGACGACAACGACGATGATGATGAACAACAACAGCAATAATAATAATAATAATAATAATAATAATAATAATAATAATAATAATAATCGTTTCAAATTTTGGCACAAGGCCATCACTTTCAGGGAACAGGTTTAGTCGGTTACATCGACCGCACTTTTCGACTGGTACTTATTTTATCGACCCTGAAAAATGAGAGGCAAAGTCGACGTCAGCCGAATTTGAACTCAGAACGCAGATACCGTGAAGCATTCTGTCGAATGAAGAATCTAAAGTATTTACATTACACTTTAAATATGTTTAAAAAGTGAAACTTGTGAACGGATTTTAAACGGAATAAATTGTACATATTTTTGGGTGTCGGAATGCCAGTGTGTGAGTATGTGCGTGTATGCGTGTGTGCATGTGTGCGTGTGTGTATGTGTGTACGTGTGTGTGTGTTTGTGTATGTATGTGTTTGCACCTAAGTGTATATGGGTTAGTGCATGCATGAATGAATATCTTCACGTTCCTCCCTCTCCCCTTTCTTTCTCTTTACCCCCCCCCCCGACACACACGCACACATATACAAACATATACATACATAATACATACAGACATAGATAAAGAGGGAGTAAAAATACGGGAATGTACAAAACGAGAATGCGTATGTATATCTGGTGCTCCAGCATGGTCGCGATTTTGGGGCTCAAAACGCATTAAAGAATAAAAAATACATACATGCATATATATATGTATGTATATATGTATGTATGTATGTATGTATGTATGTATGTATGTATGTATATATGTATGTGTAAATACATATATATATATATATATATATATATATATACAAATATATACACATATATACATATATATATGTGTATATACATATATATATATATGCACTCACACTCACACAAACACATATTTATATATTTGTAAACACTTAACTGCAAGATACATCCGCATACAGATTAAATAGGTAAATAGATAGATAGATAGATAGATAGATAGATAGATAGATAGATAGATAGATAGATAGATAGATAGATAGATAGATAGATAGATGCATCGATAAATACATGATCCAGATATACAATGGCATACATACATACATACATACATACATACATACATACATACATACATACATACATACATGCATACATACACATATATATATATATATAAAACTAAATAATTTTCTCTATACACACTGACACACATACGCTACAGCAAACACGACACGTACGAACATTTAAGCATGTATTTATGTGTGTAGCGAGGTCTATAAAAAACGTTCTTCTAATAACCGAAGAACATTACTTCCCTTTAAGATGTAACGATATCGCAGAACGTACTTTGGTTATTCTTTTATTGCTTTATATTTACCAGCTTTTACTTTTTTTCTCGCCTTTATATATTTCCTCTATGTCCTTATATCAATATCAATATACATTACATATATATATATATATATATATATATATATATATGTACATGCATACATACATACATACATGCATACATACATACACACACACACACACACACACACACATATATATATATATATATATATAATATATATATATATATATATATATATTCGCTTATTTGTTTATTGATTCCTTTTCTTTTTGAGTTTGACTGTTTTTTCTCCCTCTCGTCGCTGTTGTATTTTGCATCGCTTTTTATTTTATATATATATATATATAATATATATATATATATATATATAGATATATATATATATATACATATACACACACATATATATACATATATGTTTACGCCTTTATATATTTTTTCATGTAAGCATTTTTTTCTTTTTTTTCTCCTTTCAGTCTTTTCCTTTTTTTATTTTGCTCTCCTTCCCTTGCAGTCCGTCATTCCACATCGACTATGGAAGAAGGAAAAAAAAGATGAGTGAGAGAGAGAGAGAGAGCAAAATAATGAAACAATCCAATCGATGAGAGATGAAAGTGAAAGTTGATGGTGAAGGAGTCGAGGCAACATGGATGCGTGTGGGTGGGTGTATATGCATGTGTGAGTGTGTTTATGTATGTGTATATATATATATATATATATATACGTAAATGCTCGTACATTCATACACACATACACACACACAAACATATATATTTATAATATATAAAGGTTAGAAATAAATATATATATATATATATATATATATATACATACATATATATATATTTGTAAAGATTATAAATATAAAGCATATATAAATATATAAATGCATGAATATGTGTCAGTATGTATACACACACATACACACATGTATACACGTACACATACAGACCCAAATATATATGTCACATTTTCATTTAAAAACATGGCTGACTGCTATAACAAACACACAAATGTGTCTATGTACAAATATACATGTATGTCTGCGTGTGTGTATACATGGATACATATATACATACATTCTTATACATACACACATACAAACACACACGACAGTGCAATACAAACAACGATTTAGTTGTGGTCAGGGGCGGGGGTGTATGTTGTAGGAAATGTAAAAAGAAATGAATGCTCTATTTAAGCAATAATTTTCTACATATTTTGTCTACACTTGACATGTCCAGGGTCCTGAATATAATAACGAAATACTATAACCGTTGCTTGTGGATAAAGCTTCAAAAATAGAAATAAAAGATTACTTGAACGATTATTTATTTTTCTTTCTCGTCCCTCTTTCTCTCTCTCTCTCTCTCTCCCTCTATTTCTTTTCCTGCCGTTCGCCATTACCTTACATTAGTTTCTCATAATCATTATTGTTACTGAATAAATCGGCGAGGTGGCAGAATCGTTAGTACGCCGGGCGAAATGCAGGGATGCATTTCTCCCGTCTATACGTTCTGAGTTCAAATGCCAGAAATAACTACCAGTTCTGCACTGGGGTCGATGTAATTGATTAGTCTCTTCCTCCGAAAATTTCAAGCCTTGTGCCTTTTGTAGAAAGGATTATTATTATTGTTATTATTATTATTGAAGGCGGGTAACTGGCAGAATCGTTAGGACTCTAGACCAAATAATTAGCGGCATTTCGTCAATCTTTATGCTCTGAGGTCGACTTTGCCTTCGTCTATTCGGGGTTGATACAATCAGCTTGGTCCTTCCCCGCAAATTTCAGGCTTTGTGCATATAGTAGAAAAGATGATTATTATTAATATTATTTCGTTTTGGGATTTGGTTTGCAAGATTCTTTATATGAGTGAGTTCGTGCGTTGAAGCATATTCTGCTGTGTCTGGGGAGAGTCATTTTCTTTTTGTGTCTTATAATGTAACACACTCACCGGTAAAATTTCCACTTATTTCATATTTTTATTTTCCTAAAATTTTCGTTGCGTCTTGCAATCTTTTCAATAGTTGCAAGACGCAACGAAAATTTTAGGAAAATAAAAATAAGAAGTGGAAATTTTACAGGTGAGTGTGTTACATTATAAGGCACCAAAAGAAAATGACTCTCCTCAGACACAACAGATTATTTTTATTATTATTATTATTATTATTATTATTATTATTATTATTATTATTATTATTATTATTATTATTATTATCATTATTATTGTTATTATTAGGTCAGACAAATTGTCATTTCATAATTTTCCGGCTTTTTGTGTATGGATCCAATTGCGCTGAATTTAACATCGCCTTTTGACCTTACAGGGTCCATAGAATATAGCACTAGTCAAATATGGGAGGCAATCTGTTCGAGCAATCTTTTCCTTAAAAAGTTGTTCGCCTTTTGCCAAAATTAACGACCATTATTATTTCATATCTTTTGTAATATCTATATTGGTGCTGATTTCAATGTTAACCCCACCTTTTGTATGTTATGATTTGTCACTTTATATTTTGTTACCCTTGTAGCCAATAAAAGAAACCATCATCTTATTATCAGCAGTAGGAGTGATAGCAGTAACAGGAGTAGTAGTAATAGTAGTAGTGGTAGTAGTAATATTATTAAAATCATAATCATCATCATCATCATCATTATAGGAGGTGCAAAGCTGACAGAATTGTTAGCACGACGACATAATGTTGAGCGGCGTTTCGTCTGTCTTTACGTTCGGAGTTCAAATTCCACTGAAGTCGATTTTGCTTTTCATCCTTTGGAGGTCAACAAAATAAGTATTAGTTATGTATTTGGAACGATGTAATCGATTAGCATTCTCACCCCACCCTTCACACCAAATTTCAGGTTTTCTGTCTGTATTAGAAAGATTTATAAAAGGCAGTGAACTGCCAGAATATTTAGCACGCCAGGCAAAATATTTGGCGCCATTCCGTCCGTCTTTGATTTCAAATTCTGCCGAAGTCAACTTGTCTTTCAGCCTCCAAATATATTGGCCCCGTGTCGCAATTTCAAGCCATTATTCTTTTCTACTCAAGGCACAATCATGGGGGAAGGGGCCAGTCGATGAGATCGACACCTGTACGCAACTGGTACTTAATTTATCAACTCCGAAAGAATGAAAAGCAAAGTCGACCTCGGCAGAATTTGAACTCACAACGTAAGGAAAGATGAAATACCACTAAGTATTTCACCCGGCGTGCTAACGTTTCTTATTTTTTACTGCCCACAAGGGGCTACACACAGAGGGGACAAACAAGAACAGACAAACGGATTAAGTCGATTACATCGACCCCAGTGTGCAACTGCTACTTAATTTATCGACCTTGAAAGGATGAAAGGCAAAGTCGACCTCGGCGGAATTTGTACTTAGAAAGTAGCGGCAGACGAAATACCGCTAAGCATTTCGCCCGCAGTGCTAACGTTTCTGCCAGCTCGTCGCCTATTTGAAAGCATTATTATTAAGGCGGCGAGCTAGCAGAATGGTTAGTACGCCGGGTGGAAATGCTTAGCGGTATTTCGTCTGCATTATGCCGTGAGT
>NC_043002.1:50437872-50447872 GCF_006345805.1 Octopus sinensis | reverse complement strand
GGAAATACCCCTCTTCAGCTACTCTAAAGAAGGCCAAGATCGTTTCATCTGCAGGGAATGTGATGGCATCGGTTTTGGGGGATGAAAAAAAAACGGGAAAATCTGACAATGTTTCGGGCTGACCCAGGTTGTTCTCTTGAATATTTCCTGAGTGAGGATGAGTGTTGGCTTCATCACTATGAGCCAGAGACATAGAGATAATCAATGCAGTAGAAATACCCTTCCTCAACCTCTCCAAAGAAGATCAAGGTCGTTTCATCTGCAAGGAAGGTGACAGCCTGGGGTTTTGCAAAAAGCATTGTGTTTAGGGACTATCTTCAAAAGAGCCGCATCAATGAAAAGTGCTATGCCAACTTGCAGAGGCAGTTACGAAAGGCTATCAAGACCAAACGCCCAGAAAACTGACGAAAGTGGGGTCTTGTATCGTCAGGACAATATTCCAGCATACACAAGTCCTTGGTTTCAATGGCTGCTGCGCATGACAGTGGATTTGTGCTGATTGATCACCCTCCCTTTTCTCTTGAATTGGCCTCATCTACCTATCATTTGTTCCCCAACATGAAAAATCACTTGGCTGGAAACCAGTTTTGCAGTCATATCGGTTGTTAGTATGTTACACCTCAACAATAAATATAAAAGATCTGACCATGTATGGACCAACAGAATGAAAACTTCTTCACCAATGGGTTCCAAGCACTGCTACACCGACAGAAGAAGCGTGTGGATCGCAAGGGGGACTATGTTGAAAAATAAACATTATCTGATCACATTATATGGGTGTATGAATTTGTCAGCCAACCCTCTTATGTGTGTGAGTGTTTGAGTGTTTCTGAATTCGTACGTGCATCTGTTGTAAGCATGCACGTATGCATATAGGTATGTACTATTTTGCAATGATAAGTACAGGTTAGTTCAATGTCATTATAAGGTTCAAAATGCTCAAATAGATCGTACATGCATTCGCCCTTACGGTATCAGCAAAGTTCCATGTGTTCAGCACAAACAAGTTCCTTTGCTTCTGTTCGACACATTCTAATCATTTCTTTTTCTCAACTTCATAATTAATCGTCCAAAAGAAATGACTAATTAAAGTAAACCTGTTGCGTGAATTCAACGCTAGCTATTGCATATGATTGAGTTTGATAAAAAAAAATATCAAGTTCGAGAAAAAAAAGAGAGAAAAAAATCAAGCAATAACGAGAAAACAGGTGGAAAGAAAAACAACTGAGGTTCTAATTTGAAAAAATTCTGCATCAATGTTTTCATTACTCACTCCTTATCTCATTTGCAACAGTGAGTCCAAGCTACGTAATTTTCACTTATGGCGATGTTACACTTATCAAATAAACTAGACTTAGCATTTAAGTATACTCCTAGCTGCAGCCAGTTTTCCGTGTTCGAGGATTTCTCCATAGGTCGTCAGAGGTCGCCTCTTTTGCTACATAAAATATGCATGCAATTACTTGCGGATATATATCTATAGCAACTTATTCGAAAGATGATATCGCTTGATAACTGTGAATCCCAGGTAAAGAATGTCTCAAACGGCAAAACAAAGAAGCACTTTTTACAGTCACACTAAATTCTAATTCTGTGAAGTACTTATTTAGTTTCGGGGTTAGTAATATATACATACAAAGCAGTTGTAATACCCACACTATTGTATGCTTGCGAGATGTGGATGGTTTACTAACGCCACGCCAAAAATCTATAATAATAATAATAATAATAATAATAATAATAATAATAATAAAATAATAATAATAATAACGACGATGATGATGATGATGATTACTGAAATAGCATATCAAGAAAATTATATGTCCTTTTGCAAGAAGTCAGTCAGAAATGGTGCTAAATTCCTTGTACGTCTCCGCTGTCCTGTTTTTTGTTACCAACTTTGACCTTCCGCAAACCCTAAATTATATTTCCGTTTGCGAGAGCAACTGCCCTTGGAAGACTCATATTGTCGTTCAATGCTCTGAATGAGGTGCAGTTGGACAGCCGACAACCGATGAAGGTTAGTTATGAAGAAGAAGAAGAAGAAGAAGAAGAAGAAGAAGAAGAAGAAGAAGAAGAAGAAGAAGAAGAGAAGAAGAAGAAGAAGAAGAAGAAGAAGAAGAAGAAGAAGAAGAAGAAAAGAAGAAGAAGAAGAAGAAGAAGAAGAAGAAGAAGAAGAAGAAGAAGAAGAAGAAACAAAAGCCATAAAACAAATGAAATCCAAACTAAAACTAGAACTGCAACGGACCATGATAAAACGATGGCAAGAAGAAATGTATTCACAGACACGGCAGAGCTGGGACCTACATACACTGGAAGCTATGCCAACACCATGGAATAACAAAAAAAAAGATGGTATAGGCACGTGCCAGAAAAGGTCACAGAAAACGAGAAAGCAACGATACTCTGGGATATGCCAATACACGCACAGAGAAATTTAAGATCAATAGGCCAGATGTAGCCTATTTACCTATAGATATAGACCTATAGATCTCTGACCTATATCTATAGGTCAGAGATCATGAAAAAAATGCTTTCTAATTGTAGTATCAATACCAGCAGATGACAACGTTTCTCTAAAAGAAATAGAGAAACTTTCAAAATACAAACACCTGGAAATAGAGGTAACTCGAATGTGGTATCTAAAAACAGAAACAATTCCTATCATAGTGGGCGCATTAGGTATGATAAAAAAAAATATTCAGACAAATACATAACAAAAACACCAGGACTTACAAATATATATAACATACAGAAAGTTGCACTACTGGGCACTGCACACATCCTACGCAAGACACTTTCAATACAGTAACCATAAGAGCATCACAGCAAACCACAGCACATACCTAAGGCACACAGAGCTGCGATCGGTAGTAAAGTGAAAGCACGATATAAAAATAAAACTACTGAACAATAATTATGATGATGATAATAATAATAATAATAATAATAATATACTAAAACATTCTTATATATATGTGTATGTGTACATATATATATATGTGTGTGTGTGTTTGTATAAGTACATATGTACACACACACATATATATACGACTGTATGTATATATATATATATATATATATATATATATATATATCACAATCAAGGAACGGCCATAATAGGCCATTCACCCACTAGAAATAACAGCCAAAAAGCTTCAACCGCAAAATAACATTAATTCTGTAAGCCAGGAGAAAATTTAAAAAAAACATTTACCCTGAAATTCCTTATACGATGCACCGTTTCGTCTACTGTTTAATGGTAAACTAATCTGATTAAATTAAATCAAGCCAATCTACCATAGGCCCTTAGATTCATCAGTAAGGAATAGCCAAATCGGAACAGATATTTTTCACGAGGCATTCACGTCCATGCCTCGCCAATATCTGACCTAAAATTTTCAAATCGTCGCACTCGCGCCAAATTTATCGGCAGCAAATAAATATAAGCCGCCGATTCCATTACGGAACTAACCAGAAAATTCATAATTAATCAATATAGGGAGGCAAAAAAATTTTTTGTAGAATTCTTTTGCCCCCAGCGGCCTAGTGGGAAAAAATTAAATAGTCATAAACCATTTTTAAGTTCAATATCACAATCAAGGAACGGCCATAATAGGCCATTCACCCACTAGAAATAACAGCCAAAAAGCTTCAACCGCAAAATAACATTAATTCTGTAAACCAGGAGAAAATTAAAAAAAATTTCAGGGTAAATGTTTTTTTTTTAATTTTCTCCTGGTTTACAGAATTAATGTTATTTTGCGGTTGAAGCTTTTTGGCTGTTATTTCTAGTGGGTGAATGGCCTATTATGGCCGTTCCTTGATTGTGATATTGAACTTAAAAATGGTTTATGACTATTTAATTTTTTCCCACTAGGCCGCTGGGGGCAAAAGAATTCTACAAAAAATTTTTTTGCCTCCCTATATTGATTAATTATGAATTTTCTGGTTAGTTCCGTAATGGAATCGGCGGCTTATATTTATTTGCTGCCGATAAATTTGGCGCGAGTGCGACGATTTGAAAATTTTAGGTCAGATATTGGCGAGGCATGGACGTGAATGCCTCGTGAAAAATATCTGTTCCGATTTGGCTATTCCTTACTGATGAATCTAAGGGCCTATGGTAGATTGGCTTGATTTAATTTAATCAGATTAGTTTACCATTAAACAGTAGACGAAACGGTGCATCGTATAAGGAATTTCAGGGTAAATGTTTTTTTTTTAATTTTCTCCTGGTTTACAGAATTAATGTTATTTTGCGGTTGAAGCTTTTTGGCTGTTATTTCTAGTGGGTGAATGGCCTATTATGGCCGTTCCTTGATTGTGATATTGAACTTAAAAATGGTTTATGACTATTTAATTTTTTCCCACTAGGCCGCTGGAGGCAAAAGAATTCTACAAAAAATTTTTTTGCCTCCCTATATTGATTAATTATATATATATATATATATATAGACATACATTCTCGACCTGAAAAGCGCACCACTCGGCTCCTCTATTTCTATTTCTGTATGAATTCTTGATATACGTTTTCCAATTATTATCGTTATGGGGGTTATGCATGCATAAACAATCACATACATAGCTACATACTAACATATACTAAACGCAACATGCATTTACGAACACACACGTACACACACACACACGCACACATATATACATACATATACATACATACATATATATATATATATATATATATATAATATATATATTATATATATATATATGTATACATATGTACAGGTATTTATACATTTACACACATACACACGTGTGTTTATGTATATGTATATACACATATACATACATATAAATACACACACATATATATGTACATTATGTAAACATACATATATATATACATGGTTTGCGTGTTAATGTGAGTGTGTATACATGTCTGCATGTGTATCTGTTTCTATGCATGATAATGCATATATATAATATGAGAGTATGTACACATCATATTATCATATTATATATATATATGTTTATGTATATATGTGTGTGTGTTTATGTTTATATGTATATATGTATGCGTTTATATATTCACATATGCATATATACATATATTCACATACATGATGTAGAAGCAAAATCAATAAGATTCACGTTAAAAGTGATATTAAGATAGATAGATATCTAAATAATAAATGAATGTATCAATCATGTTTAATATTTCAATATATTCATAAGATCATTCATATGTCTCACCAGAGTAAAAGAAAAGCAATATTATGATGTCGGCAAAAGTGATGTGGGTAGGAAATCTTGCAAAACACATTAGACTTTGCTGTCGAAGTCTGGGCGTTGATATTATATAGAGCTTTCCATAGTCATTGTTTTGCAATACGTTGTCAAATATCATTATTCCTCGATGGCTTTTGGTGAAAATTGTGTACGTGTGGTGGTGTCAACTATTTAGTCATTAAATGATAGGACCGAAATCTGTTTCCTTTGGTTGATGCCGCCAACTATTTAAATGCTTGCGATATATACGCGCGTGTGTGTGTGTCTGTCTGTGTTTGTGTGTGTATTACATGCAGACAAATGAGATAAATACAGTTGCTGTATTGAGTCAAAGAAATGTAGTTAGGAGCCATACTGTACAATAACTTAAATAAACTAGAATCTCGTGGCTAGATTCTAGTTTATTTACGTGCAAGCTACATTAGCATTCTAGATAAGACGTCAGTATAATTCTTTGAAAATGTTAACGGAAAGAATGCAGTGAAATTGCCGGATGGGGAGTCAAATATCCAACGTTTCCAAGACAGTCCTTCAAGGTAAAGTTGACAGGAAGAAAATAAAAGACAACAAGCAGTGTTTTTTTTAAAATCTATGCTTGAGAAACTGGCTGCAACTGATATCCGAAATGTTGGATATTTCATTCGCCACGGCAATTTCACTGTACAATTTCTGTGACTTTTAAATTATGGAACGTCCAATGTTTCGGACATCTTTTGTAGCCTGATTCTTAAACTTCGAAAATTAAAAACCCAGCTGTCTTCCTTTTATTGCCTTCCGGTCAACTTCACCCTGAAGAAGTTTGTTCGAAACACTGAATATTCCACTTCCCACAGCAATTTCTGCCGTTTTTTCTTTCTTCAAATAATACAAGTTTTACCGACGCAAACCAACACGTGTGCTTTTGCATTCTGTTTCATTTGTAATAATAATATATAAGCATTGAGTGTAGATTATATCGTCCTCAAGCGGTTAAAACTAAGATACATTCCATAATTCTGCGCCGGGAATCCCACCCTAGAAAAGCTTTCTCAGTCATTCCTTGCTGTATGTCTCTGCCACTTGCATTAATATGCGTTCCTCACTGAGTCCTTGGAAAAATCTTCGAGTACCTCCTTGATCTTGCCAGCACGATTTCCGGCAGCTTCATGTAGCCGTCTGAATTGAGCCTAAGTCTCTGGCCAAAATGTTGGATGAATTCCGGCGTAGGGACGCATTCAGAATACCTATAATGTCCCTTCATGCTGGCCACAGCTTTGTACCCTCCGTTGCAGTGATCCATATCACATCTTACAGCCTTTACATTGTTCACGGAGCAATGAGCAGCAGTCATGCTGCTGGCATTCTGATATCCGACGCGAACCATCGTGACACAGGTAACTCTTTCTCAATATTCTGATGGCTTCTAGTCCTCTATGTCAGTTAACTTTTTTCTCAGCTACAACTTTAACCTTGGTGTTCTCAAACAAAAGATTGTTCAGCAATACATCAAACTGGTTCTGATAAAAAAGGAGACATAGAAAAGTGCCAAATTTATCCCGA
This sequence comes from Octopus sinensis, assembly GCF_006345805.1. Classification (NCBI taxonomy): domain Eukaryota; kingdom Metazoa; phylum Mollusca; class Cephalopoda; order Octopoda; family Octopodidae; genus Octopus; species Octopus sinensis. The sequence goes on along the minus strand of NC_043002.1, from coordinate 50,441,077 downwards.
ACGCTCTGTAGTTGAGTGGTTTTCATCCTCTGTTATGGTGCAGCGATTTCCAAAATATATCATTCTATATGGCGTATGGCTCAGCACGATAGCAACGGTAACCGAAGCATAACTTGTGTTGAGCAATAAAGGTAGATGTCGGGGAAATGTATCCATAACTTTTTTATTTGGTCTTGTGCACAAGTTATGAGATATTTTGAACACTCCTGACAAACCTGGCGTATGTACCCTCAAGGTGATCATGAAGCTCGTCCACAGTCCATGCTTTGGCTTTATAAAGAGAAATGCAGGCTTTGTTGATTATGAAGTATTTGGTTACCCGATTAATTCACAAAGATTTTATACTCCTGATTTCATTAAGGTTAATGCTTTCATTAATGTGCTTACTCCAAATCTTTCTCCCCTGGCACCCTTACTTAAAGGAGAAACTGTACTAAGAGATCAGCAACGTAGTTTGGAAATTGAAGGATTTTTCCTAGACTTTTTCTCAAAGTTTTCTATCAGAGGTTCCCAGAAATAATTTACCTGACTTAACTTTGCGTATTTTAAAAACTAGAAAATCCTTTTCTTTAGAAAATTTGATTTGAACGCTTGTTTCTTTTGTACATCACACAAAACTCTCGATAATCTATTACGATGCCAAGTATAAAAAAAGATGAAGATCAATCGCACACAGAGAGAAGGTATTGCGTATCATAGCTCCAATCTTATTCTATCTGTTAAAAACTATCTTAAACTGATAACTTCAGATAGCTCTGGTGTAGAAAACACAACAAGTGATGTACATAAAAGGAAGTGCATTCTAGAATTTTCCAATTCCCGGAGGAAGTTTGATGATTCAATGATTTTGCAGTATCTTTGCTGTTACCATTTTTTTTTTAATTATCAGCATTGATTGCCTATGTAACTTGAAAGCAATTTTTATTCCTTTTTCCGAGAATTAGAAAATCTCGCTAGTTTCTTTCTGCCCATGATACCCTGAATGTAAACTCAAATAGACTGTCTCCAGCTTAAACCTCTTTATTGATCTAAGCTAGACTCCGACATCTTAACTGCTTCTTCTGCAGATCCCCTTTTTTTCTATATCTATCGTAGAATTAAGCGCACAATATGCTCAATCGAACCTCTTATTGTCATAGATAATAAGGCTTTACCAACATTATACCTCTTTGTAAGTGAAGAAGCTATATAGAAAGAATAAATGTTGCAGCCAGTTTCTCAAACATAGAGGTTTTTAAAGCACTGCTTGGTGTCTTTTATTTTCTTCCTGTCAACTTCACCTTGAAGAACTATCTTGGAAACGTTGGATATTTGACTCCCCATCCGACAATTTTACTGCATCCATATATTAGAAACATTGAGATCCCACTCTATGACATCGATCTATACCGTGACGATGGTTTGGGTATATCTCACGACTGTGACGGACATACACTCAATGAATTTAGGAAAAATCTCATATATACCTTTAGTCAATAAAGCCTCAAAATTACTGTAACCACTAACCTATCTAAAGTTGACTTCTTAGATGTTTCCTTGGATTTTAAAACTCGTGTTCTTATAAGCCCTATCTTAAACCGAATTACAAAGTGACGTATATACTTAAACAGTCCTATTACCGCTTTAATGTTTAAAGACCTGACAGCCAATATCATTACTTGAATATCTAAATCTCTTCACTCCTAAGGAAATATTTGATAAAGCAGCCCTCTACTATAATGATGCCCTAGCTAAGAGCGATTTCAAAGATACCCTACAACCCTTCGACTAAAAATATGAAACCTAAAAATAGACCAAGGAAAATAAGTATGGTTCACCTTTTCTCCTTTCTCTTTCAATGTCTAGACTAATATAGGCATTATTAGACAAGCATTTCCCAGTAAACCATAAATACAAGAAATTTTTTATAGACTTCAGTAGCAATTTCGTTCCACTGCTGCACCAATGTGAAGGACATTATCATTCACAAGCTAAGTCAAGAGCCCACTCCTATGGGCTAAATATGAAACCTAAAAATAGACCAAGGAAAATAAGTATGGTTCACCTTTTCTCCTTTCTCTTTCAATGTCTAGACTAATATAGGCATTATTAGACAAGCATTTCCCAGTAAACCATAAATACAAGAAATTTTTTATAGACTTCAGTAGCAATTTCGTTCCACTGCTGCACCAATGTGAAGGACATTATCATTCACAAGCTAAGTCAAGAGCCCACTCCTAGTTGTAGCTATTGAGTCCCTGAAGCTTGCTTACTTGGTCAGGCATGCTTGATAAACTCAGTCATTTATGAAACTAAAGTCAAAGCAGTGCTCCAAAATAACGAAATCCAAACGAACACTCATCCTCTTGTCAGAGTGGAACTGGGAAGAGAATAGTTGTACAAATGAGAACTCAATACGCGTGTTGAATATGTTTCATAGAAGTGTATGTGTTCATTAGGAGCAAAAAGCACTACAGAGGGCTCACCCGTTTCACGGTTCCGTGAAACAGATGAGTTCTGCACAGAGCGTTTTTGCTTTAATACGTTAAAAAGTGCGCGTATGCAGCATTCGTGCTCCTGCATCATGCGTGTATCCATAGGTATGCATGGATTCTTTTGTATGTTTGTGTGTGTGTGCGTGGGGTGTCCATCCTGAATTTTCGATGTATGCTCCTATAACATTATACGTATCTTATCATATTACCTCAAATTTATACTTTTACCATAAGCAAAGACATGCTTACATATAAGCGCCCACGTACTCACTCACACACATTCATACACGTATACGCACTTGGATATATATACATACAGATATATATACATAGGAATATATATATATATATATATTATATATATATATAATATATATATATATATATATATAATTAATATATATATATATATATATATATATAATACAATATTATACATTTGATATATAACAGCCCATAACATAAATACAACACTGCCATAACTTAATAGATTTAATATATATGATGTACTACGTTCATAGTAGATAGAGTGGAATGCAAAAATATAACATAGTGTTCTCTACACATATAACACCATAACTTAACAGATCCCAGCTTTCTCTGGTTATCTCTTCTCTTTGTCAATCTTTATTTCTCTTTCCCCTCTCACCTTTTCTCTGTTCCTCTCCTTCTTTTCTTTCCTTCTGAATATGTGTGTATGTGTGTATGTAAGAAAGAGATAGAGAAAGAGA
>NC_043002.1:50432024-50434524 GCF_006345805.1 Octopus sinensis | reverse complement strand
ACCATGGTGTAACCCACTATGGTGCGGTAAACTTTCAGACCCTAGTCTAGATTGCGAATCCTCTGCACCCCAGGATGGTTCAGCTCTCCACCCGTTAAAAAAACCACCGTTTGCGGAATGAGGACAATAACGTAGCTTTCGCGCCCGTGCAACCGCCAGTCTATCGCGTGTGTGGGGGTGGGTCTTCAAGTTGCTACACGCATTCTTAGTAGCTTAGAGTAGGCTCGAATTAGAGATTACACTTTGTGGCTAATGGCGTGAGTCCTGATAGGAAGAAGAAGAAGAAGAAGAAGAAGAAGAAGAAGAAGAAGAAGAAGAAGAAGAAGAAGAAGAAGAAGAAGAAGAAGAAGAAGAAGAAGACAGCAGCAGCAATGGGAACAATAGCAGTAGCATCAACATCAACGGCAACAGCATAAACAACAGGAAATTGATCTGCTGAGAATAGTAGCCAAATCTACATGAACATGTAAGGTGCTAGCAGCAGAAACCGCTACAATAATGACACATCTTTAACATGAACTAACGAAGTGTCCATTTTGGTGACCGTTCTTTCTCCTGGAAACAGCGAGTAGATTACCATCAAATTACACACTCTACAGCCTTAAAAAAGTAATGACAATATTGGACTATTTGTGTTGAAGGCGATGAGCTGGTAGAACTGTTAGCATGCGTTCTGAGTTCGACTTTGCCATTCAGCCTTTCAGGGTCGATAGAATACGTGCGAGTTGAAAACTGGAGTCGATGCAATCGACTTATCCGCCCTCAAAATTGCAAGCTTTGAACAAAAATTTGAATTCCATATTGGACAATGTGCTAAGTGCTGGAACATATTTAATCACAAAAATGCTCGATCAGGATCGACCTGGGGATAAATAAGAATAACTACAAGAACATCAGTAACAACAACAACAACAACAACAACTATAACAACTTGAACAATGATTGTAGCAACAACACCCGCGACAATAATAGCGAAAACAACAGCAGCAACGTCAACAATAACAGTATATTAAAAACTGGAAACAGTAATGAGGGAACCTCTGTGAGAACACTTGATCTGCTCAAAACAGTAGCTAAATCTACCTCAAATTGTACGCTAGCATCTTAAAACGTATGGGCTATTGATCACAATAGTATCTAGTATCACAATATCTAGGATATTGTGATCCTAGACATGATATATTTGATGGAAAAATTTTGACAAATTATGGAATTGGACGGTCACGCTTGAGTTAACTTTCGATAGTAGATCTGTTTGATCTGGAAATAAACTACAATTATTGTGACAAAACTTAATGAAGACTGATGTAGACGCAGCAGTAAGGGAAATGATGACATTAGCAACAACAGCAATAACGAGAGCAACAACCACAACGACTGGAATATTAGCAACAAGAACGAGTACAACAACTGCAGTATTAACAAGAACAACGAAAGCAACAGCAACAACAGGAAGAAGAAAAAGAACATAAAGAACCACAACAACAAAGACAGCGATGATAATGACATTAGCAGTAGTGACAATAGCAACAACAGGATCAACAACAACAGTGACGTTCATAAAAACAAAAAATAGCAACAGCAACAAACGACAATAACACCAGCATTAGCAACAATAACAATAGCAACAGCGAGTTCAACAGCAACGCGGTGACGTTAATAACAAGAGCATAAAAAACAAACATAGCAACAGCAACAAACAACAATAACACCGACATTAGCAGCAGTAACATTAGCAACAGAAGGATCAACAGCAACGAGAGTGACATGAATAACAAGAGAAATAGAGAAAAATAGCAACAACCATAAGCAACAATAATAAAATAAAAATAATATTAGCAACAGTAACAATAGCAACAGCAGGATCAACAGAGACATTAATAACAAGAGCAAAAGTAAAAACATGGCAATCGCAACAAGCCAACATAATACTAACATTAGCAACAATAACAATTGCAACAACAGCACAAGCAACGACATTGGCAAATATTAACAACAACAACAACAATAATAATAATAATAATAATAATAAGGGTAAAGCTCTGAGTGGAGGGTGGAGTAAAAGTGTTTAATAGGTAATTCAGAAGTAAAGCAAAGGGTGGGCGCAACTAATGAAAAACAAAAAGAATAGTATGAAGTAACAAATAATAAAGGAAGTATAACAAAGAAGAACTGTAAAGCGGGGGAGAGGTTAGGGGGTAATGACTAAAAATTTTATTATCTAAAGAAAAGTTAGGATCAGGAGCTAGAAGGTTAATGATTAGTAAATTAACGGCGTATGAGGGTTTGAAGGAGATGTAAATTTATAACATTACGTGCAATGATAAACACGGGGAAAAAAAATTAATGAAGTGGAAAAGGAAGGTTAAAGACAATGATGGAGGGAAGGAGGAAGAGAAGGTTGGAGAAGGTTGGAGGAAGATAAGGAGAAGTGTATTTTGGTTGTGGTGGTGGTGGTGGTGGTGGCGGCGGCGGCGACGGCGGTGGCGGTGGCGGCGGC
>NC_043002.1:50427024-50429524 GCF_006345805.1 Octopus sinensis | reverse complement strand
GACAAAATACCTATTTCTTTACTCCCCACAGAGAGGAGGCAAACAAGGACTGACAGACGGATTAAGTCGATTATATCGACCCTAGTGCGTAACTGGTACTTAATTTATCGACCCCGAAAGGATGAAAGGCAAAGCCGAACTCGGCGGCATTTGAACTCAGAACGTAGGGGGCAGACGAAATACCGTTAAGCATTTTGCCTGACGTGCTGCTAATGACTCTGCCGGCTCACCGCTTTATCTTATGCGAATATGATGGAGATTCAGTGTGCGCGTTTGTTTGCTCATATGTATGCGTGAGTGCAAGTGAGTCTGGCTATCTATCCGTGTATAAATGAGTTTGTGAGTCAACATTTGTGTGACTCACAAAATTTGAAATTGCAGGAATTTGGAATTTGAAAACTGTAAAAGTCGTACGTTAAATAATTGGTTCATTGGGGACCCTGAGTAATTATATTGACAAAAGTCTGAATAAGCTTGGAATGTAATGTCCTGTAAAAATTCTAGAAAAAATTTCCCTTTTAAGAACAGAAAAGACTATCAAAAGGGTTTTGAACGCTTGAAATATTATTCAAACCTTATAGATATCTAAGATTACACTTTATAACCTGCTACCCACATAAATTCTACCAGGAATAATACGAAGTCTGACTCAAGTCGAATAATAATAATAATAATTAGAAGAAGAAGAAGAAGAAGAAGAAGAAGAAGAAGAAGAAGAAGAAGAAGAAGAAGAAGAAGAAGAAGAAGAAGAAGAAGAAAGAAGAAGATCAGTAAATATAAAGACTTGCTAACAGAAATTAAAACAATGTGATATCTCAAGGTGTCTACAGTACCAGTGATTGTAAGAGCTCTAGGAATGATAAAAAAAAAATACTGAAACCTATTTGAAAATGATACCAGTCTTACCATCCCTAGAGGAAGTGCAAAAAATCGTGTTAACTGGAACGGCTCATGTACTGTGAAGAGCATTATCACTGTGAAAACAACATCCATTCATGAATTTATTTGTTTGTTAATTTTTAAATACATATTTTACCTGTGAATTTGTGTGTGTAATCTGTGAATGCATACAATGAGCTTCTCTGCCCTAGGTGTACGGAAAACACTCGGCGAGAAACGGAAGAAAATTTGAAGAAAGAAGGAATAATAATAACAACAACAACAACAACAACAACAACAATAATAATAATAATAATAATAATAATAATAATAATAATAATAATAATAATAATAATAAATGCCTTGATGCATTACCAGGCAGTAGCTTTCATGACTTCTGATCTTAACTGGTTGGAAATGTTATCAGGTACAAGTTTGTTTTGGTATAAATGATGGACTACAGCAAATATTCTACTCAATACCACATATTTGCTTGTCAGTTGCTTGAATCTCACCAGATGAGCATATCCCTTAGTGGCTGATAATATGTGCATCTATGATCACGAGAAGAAGTAGTGGGGGAGCATGTGTTGAAAGGATTTCTTTGTAGTTTGAATAATTCACCTCTGGAAACATAGGGGTTTCGTTCATCATCCTTGAGCAACCCTCATTCTGTGATCTTTTTAGTGGGATGGGCAACTCAATATGAAGGAAATTCTAACTGGGCCCCATCAGCTAGGTCATGTGCTGATATCTTGATATAAGGTCACCATGTCGCGCACACATAGTATTGATGCATGTGGCTGGTGTACCCTTATCAGACAGGTAGTCATGATGTGCATATGGGTTTCGTGTATCTGTACCCCAGTGTCACTTTGATAGCATGCATTGCTCTCTCACTCAAGAAGAAGAAGAATGAGAAAAGGAAAAAAGAAGAAGAAGAAGAAGAAGAAAAAAGAAGAAGAAGAAGAAGAAGAAGAAGAAAAGGAGAAGAAGAAGAAGAAGAAGAAGAAGAAGAAGAAAGAAGAAGAAGAGAAGAAGAAGAAGAAGAAGAAGAAGAAGAAGAAGAAGAAGAAGAAGAAGAAGAAGAAGAAAAAGAAGAAAGAGAAGAAGAAGAAAGGATCGTTGCGCAAGGTCACGTCCCTGCTTGGATGACAAGTGGACGAAGGCTGCTATGCCTTAAAGATCCCTTGAAAGGGAACTTGGCATCAAATTTTGGACTTACAACCTGTTTACCACTAATGTGGAAGCTTATGACCAATGTCTTGGCGAAAGAGTTATACAACCAAAAATATACTTCCAGAACAGAAAGGATGCAGGAATCAAAACAGGGCAACAAAAGATCACTTATTAGTTGATAAGATAATAATTAGAAATTGTAAACGCAGATTGAGAGGACTGGATGACTAGATTACAAAAAAGCAGGAGTGGCTGTGTGGTAAGTAGCTTTCTAACCAACCACATAGTTCCGGGTTCAGTCCCACTGCGTGGCATCTTGGGCAAGTGTCTTCTGCTATAGCCCCGGGCCGACCAATGCCTTGTGAGTGGATTTGGCAGACAGAAACTGAAAGAAGCCTGTCGTATATATGTATATATATATATATGTATGTGTGTGTGTGTT
>NC_043002.1:50412024-50422024 GCF_006345805.1 Octopus sinensis | reverse complement strand
ATAGATAGATAGATAGATAGATAGAAGATAGATAGATAGATAGATAGATATGTATGTATGAATAAATGTATGTATATATGAATGTGTGTATGTGTATAAATCTATTTATCTGTGTACCTATGTGTGTGTGTGTGTGTGTGTGTGCGTGTGTATGTATGTGTGTGTGCGTGCGTACGTGCAGACATTATATTTGATATGTATTTGTGACGGTGGTGAAATGATAGTATAGCGAACTGGTAGAGCATCGGTCGAACTAAATCTGTAACTGAAGAGTGTCAAATCAGTCTCCTTTTTTCTAGCGCCCTCAGTTCAAATCACGCGTGGGTCAGCTCACATTTATATCGTATTTCGTTCCTCTGCTTACCATGTAAGAAATGCCAGTTACATCAAATGTATTTCCCTCTCGTCTTCTTTCTGATAAACTTCGGTTCTAACGTACGATATTAATGTTTCAGTACCTGATGTAGTTATCACCGTGCAAGTTATCGAATTCCCGATGTGCCTTCAGCTTTTACATGGAACATTTGGCATGAGGAAAAGAATACAAGGTACAACATCATATATTTCCTTCTCTACATTCGTTCAAAATAGACTGTTGTTTTTCTTGATATTTATTAAAAGGCAAAGTTATTCCAGGCAAGATTTGAACTCAGAACATAAAGAACCCGAAAAAATATTGGTTTCAAATTTTTGCTCAAGGTCAGTAAGTACGAGGTAGCGGGTAAGTTGATTACATCAGCTCCAGTTTCTAACTGGTACTTATTTTATTGAATCTGGAAGAATGATAAGCAAAGTCGACCTCGGCGAAATTTGAACTCAGAACGTAAAGTTGGACGAAATGTCACTAAACATTTTACCCGGCGGGCTAACGACTCTGCCAACTCGCAGCCTTAAAGCAAAACATTTTTATCTGACACTCAGATAAATAAAAGTCATACATTTACTCCTCTACATAGACTGACGTAGTTCTTATTGTAACTTAGTTCCAGCCCCAGTTTGATCGATTAAATCTATGGTAACGGGCATGCTGTAGCTGTGTAGCTGTAATTATCCCTGCATATTTTCAGACACAATACATTATATACTTGTTTTAGACAGTAGAGTGTGATATAAAAGAGATTTTAAATCATAGCCTGCTGCTTCAAATACGTATAAAACTTTTAAATAGTGGTAGGTCTATTAAGGCTCTATTACTGTATAGACTTGCTTTTTCCAATATAGACCATTAGATTTGGAGTGAGGCAACAACTCATTTCTTTCATTTGCCATACATTTTTTGACAAACAAGTTGATGACCTATTTCCCATTTATTTAAAGGAATTCTTGTGAGCATAAAATCTTGTTTTGAAAGTGTTTTCTGTGGTTCAGATGCAAGTTTTATATGTATTTTCTAGCATTCTGAGCAACTGCGTAGAAAAATTAATTCATACCTCTCAAATAATTAATTTAGATGTAGTAGGTTGTAAGCATAAGTATGAACGTATGTACAAATATGAAGGTGTGTGTGTGAGTCATGCATGCCTATACATTACGCCTGTATGTAAGTAGTGCCCTGCATCTGTGTATGCATAAGTGAGTGTGGAACGGAAGCGTATTGCATATCTGTTGAAATTACATATCGAGTAAAATAGTGTAACAGTAAAACACATGAAGAAACAGAAAGAGACATGCGTGATAGATAGATAGATAGATAGATAGATAGATAGATAGATAGATAGATAGATAGATAGATAGATAGATAGATAGATAGATAGATATAAAATCAACGGTCTTTCCTCAGTCATAAATCACAAAAGGAGGTTTCCTGGATTCTACAGCGTATACATTTCTCCCTTAGACAGGACACCGGTCCGTCGCAGGATTACTCATTTTTGCCAGCTGAACAGACTGGAGCAACGTGAAATGAAGTGTTTTGCTCAAGAACACAAAGCATCGCCTGATCCAAGAATCGAAACCGCAATCTCATGATCATAGATACAACACCCTTACCACAAGCCACGTATTTCCACGATAGATAGATAAATAGAGAAAGAGAGAAACAAACAGACAGACAGGCAAGGTTGTATTTATCAATGATTTTACTTCCCTCCCCCCACGTTTTCTTGTTATCGTTTTACATGTAGGTGTCATAATTATTGTGTCCGAGTTCGAAGTGCTTTTAATTCATGTGTGTGTATGTGTGAGTGAGGATCAGAGGAAAGTGGGTCTGCTTATGTGTATGCATATGTATGTGTGTGAGTGTGTGTGTACGTGTACATAAATATACACGCATATGTTCATATATTTATATATATATATATATACAGTTGCGGCCAAAATGTTCAGAACGGCATTGTTTTCGCCAGAAAAGTTTTTAGCAAAATTGTTTTATATTGTATACTTTTTACAGACAATAAATACGAGATTTTGGTGTAATTTGAGAGGATAATACAAAAGTTATGGATGATTTAGTGATTTACTGCAAAACCCATGGCGGCCAAAATGATCAGAACGGTTGCTTTTACTCAATGTTTTAGTATATTTAACCGTCGAACTCTAATGTTTTGAATTTGTTTACGTAACAGTTCGTTTACTAAACATTAGTAAGAATATCTGCAGTGTACTTTGTTAATATAATGTCACTTACTCCGTTACCAATTCGTCAGCAGATTATTAAGCTTCGAAAGAAGGATAATTTAAGTATTGGGTCTATTGCAACGATTGTTAACAAGTCAAAAAACGTTGTTCTTAAGGTATTCGATGATTGTGGTTCATGTGAAGCAAGAAAGTCTACAGGTAGGCCAAGAAAAACGACCAAGAGAGAAGATCGTGCTATGGTAAAGTTGGTTAAAAGGGTTAGATTTAAAACTGCTGCTGCTGTTTCTCGGGAAATGAGCATTGTACTGAAGAAAACTATATCTCGAAAAACTGTGTCTCGTCGTTTAGTTGAACATGACCTTCAAGCAAGAGCACCTGCAGTGAAGCCACTGATCAGCTCCAAGAATAAAAAATGTCATCTTACCTTTGCAACCGAACATGTGTTGTGGTCTCAAGAAAAATGGCAAACGGTGCATTTCAGTGATGAATCTAAGTCTATGTTATTTGGCTCAGATGGGATAAGGTACGTTCGTCGAAAAGCAGGTGAAAAGTTGTCGCCTAAATGCCTTAAGACTAGTGTTAAATTCGGTGGAGGAAGTGTCATGGTTTGGGGGATGATATCTGGAGATGGTGTGGCCCTTTGGTGCGATTACATGGAAAGGTAAATGCAGGAGTTTATAAACAACTTGTAAAAGATCATGTCTTGCCTGTGCTGAGAAATTCAACTAAGCGACCACCCATAGTCATGCAGGAGAATGCCCCATGTCACAAGGCTAAGGCGGTCATGAACTTCCTCAAGGCTGAAAAGGTTATTGTCATGGATTGGCCTGCTCAAAGCCCAGATCTCAATTCTATTGAAAACATGTGCTGGAGTCGGAAAGACAACATCCAGGTCTCCTGGAGAACGTTCGAAAGTCACAAATCCTAAAACAACCGAGCAATTATGGAATGCCCTTCAGGAAGAATGGAATAAGATCACCCAGCAAGAAATTGAAAATTTAATTTCCTCATGCAGTCAAAGATGTCAAAGTTTGATTGAAGCTAAAGGGCTTCACACTAAATATGAAATAATTCCAGTATTCTCTGTCATTTTTGATTATTTTGTTATTTTTTCAACCGTTCTAATCCTTTTGGCCACCATGGGTTTTGCAGTAAATCACTAAATCATCCATAACTTTTGTATTATCGACTCAAATTACACCAAAATCTCAGAGAATACCAATTAATATTGTATTTATTGTTTGTAAAAATTATAGAATATAAAACAACTTTGATAAAAACTTATACCTACTTTTCTGACAAAAACAATGCCGTTCTGAACATTTTGGCCGCAACTGTATATACATAGACACACCAACAAACATGTATGTGTGTATGTGTGTGGGGGGGGGGCCTGCGTGTGTGTATGTGTGTGTGTGTACATTTATAGAGATAGAATATGAATTTATATACAAGCTTACATATGCACCTTGAAATATGTTTACAGACATGTATGCATACGTGTGTGTGTATATGTGTGTGTGTGTGAGTGCGTGCGTGTTTGTGTGCGTGTGTCTGTATCTGTGTATACATACATGCACACATATACATGTTTGTATGTATGTACGTAGATGCTTCATGTTTTTTTATTCGATTTTGTTTGGTATACTGTGTTTTCAAGAATAACGATGAAATAGATTCGTTTGTAATATACAAGGAAGATTAGAAGAAATATTTGCTCAATGGAATCCCTTTTGAACCAAATCAATAAAGATAAATATATCGTATTAAGATAATAGAAACCGAAAATCATAAGAGGAATACAGCCTGGGTTTTCTAAGAGAGTCGTGTGTGTGTGTGTGTGTGCACGTGCGTGTGTGTGTATGTGTACGTAGACATATATATATATAGACATACACACACACATTTTTTCTCCGTTATTTTTTTTTTTCGTTGTCTCTCAGTGTTTTTCTCCAACCCTTTGTATCAAAGAGCGTAGGTTCGAAACGTTAAAGATTTTACCAATCTTCTCGAGCGTCAAAGTAATACACCTGCTTGTTGCTCCCTCGCCTGTTTCATCTTTTGTTTTCTGTAAATTTGAACTCTATATGTACATATCTGTATTCTTCTATCTATCTATCTATCTATCCATATATATATATATATATAATATATATATATATATATATATATATATATATAGATAGATAGATAGATAGATAGATAGATAGATAGATAGATAGATAGATAGATAGATAGATAGATAGAGATAGATAGATAGATAGATAGATAGATAGATAGATAGATAGATAGATATATTTGCTGTTTTACCCTTTGTTCTTCTATCTGCTATTTTATTCCTTTTTGAGCTGTAAATTCCCTGTCTAGTACTTTCATACATACCTTGTCTCTGATGATGGAATACCCTCTGTATGGAGATGCTAACCTATCACCAGAAACAGCTGCACGATATCCAATTAATTAATTAGCTACTTCAAATTCACCTTACTCTAATTAAATATTATAAATGACTTCTAAATGACTTGAGATACTCATCCTGCCATTTTTTGTCCTTTTTCCTTTAAAATATACTTGCTAACTCGGAAGCCTACTTACGGACCCCTAGCTCCAGCCTCAGCTGTATATTTGGAACCTAACGTATGACCAATTATAGCACTTACACAGCGTACCTATTCGTTTAGATCACCAGTGAACTAAACCCCTCATATTCATTATATATAATGTATGTATGTATGCATATGTCTATGTGTGTATGTGTGTGTGTGCGCGCGCGCTGGTATGTAGAGCAGGGGTCACCAGACCTTTTTCACAACGGGCCAGATAACTGAGAGAAAGAAGAGCGCAGGCCGTATTACTATTTTGTTCAATACAATACAGTAATTATACTAAAAAATAAAGACAATCAGCATATCTATTTACCAAAAATTTATCAAAGCAGGTGACGTTAACAATAAGAGAGTTATATCACACCCAGTATGCACATATCCGAAACTCAAAAACTAAGGAGCAAAAAAGGTTTGTGAGATTCGTGAAGCTAGCGTTTAACTTTTAAGATATCATCAATATTTGCTTTGATATTGCTGCATCCAACCGAAAGAATTGCTTTCAAATGTCCATCAGTCAACCTCGTTCGATGTGCTGACTTCACATACCTCATTTTTGAAAATGTTTGCTCAAAGACATGAGTTGTTCCAAACACTGATGCCATACCAGAGGCAAATGAACTCTTATTGCAGGTACTTACACAAAATGTACAGTGCAGCGGTGCGGGCCATAGTTTGATGACCCTTGGTGCAGAGTGTTTGAAGTGGTGTACATGTATTGCATTTTGAGAAAAAGGTGACATTCAGAATTTTGGATAATTCTTTAATAGTGCTTTCGTTCGTTTATCGAACCTGGAATCATGTAGTTGGTAAGCAAGCTACTTACCACACAGCCTGGTTTCATAAAAAGAATTTAGGGGGGAAATTTAAATACTTATCTCTTTCTGTTCACGAACGTCATATTCGTTTTTAATTTTTTCTTCTGAATAACTAGTTTCTTACTGTCTTCAGTATTTATGTTTCAACCCTTTTGGATGATAAAGCAAAATATTTCTTTTTCTTTTATGAATCGCTATACTCAGCCTTACAACTTATTAATTCCGATAGCAAATTTTAGTGCATGAGAACTTTAGTACCCGTGTTAGAAGAACATATAGAGTAAGTGAATACGACACAAAATATATTGCTACTTGAGGAGCTTTGTTCTGGGTTTTAATTTATTTTGATTAGCAGTCTTCCACTAAAGCATTAAATACAAAATTGTATAGACGATTCTAAGGCCAAAGTATTGCTACGAAACTAATTCTGACGTGATCGATACTGTTTGACTGATCACAGACTGGATTTTTCAAAATGAAAAACTGAAATAAAGCAATTACTTGAACCCCAACATAGCGTTGCGAGAAAGAAATTAAATGCTAAAAATCATCAACATCCCAAAATAAATAACAACTTTCGTATCGCATTGATCATATAAAGGCTGTCTTGAAATATCAGAGAAAATGGCTGCGCTTTCAGTTAGTCGCGCGGTCTTTGTTCAAAAGGCAGCGACTAAGGTAGCAGGTATTCTTCACAGATGTTATTCTCGCAATTGTGAGAATGCTCTACTGTCACAGTACTATTAATTAGAAGTCGTTCCCCTCACCCTCTTCTTTCTACAAGTCTACTCATCACTCACTATTTTGCTGGATTTCCAATGGCCCAAGAGGGATTATTTAAACAGCTTCTGTAAAACTGATACATAGTGTTTATACAAGCAATAGATTTACAGGGGTTTTTTTTTCGTTTTAATCAAATCATTCTTTTATTCTTAGCTAAAAGGTTTGACCATTCTACATACAATCGGCTTCTTAGAGATATCATTTTGGTCAGCAACAGGCACAGGTATGGTTGTGTGGTAAAAAGCTTTCTTGCCAACCACATGGTTCGGTACCACTGCGTGGCACCTTGGGCAAGTGTCTTCTACTATAGCCTCGGACCGACCAAAGCCTTGTGAGTGGATTTGGTAGAGGGAAACTGAAAGAAGCCCGTCGTATATGTATGTGTGGGAGGATGGGTCTTCGTGTCCCCAGCCATCGCTTGACGACCGATGCTGGTGTGTTTACATCTTATAATCTAGCGGTTCTACAAAAGAGTACAATAGAATAAGTACCATGCTTAACAAAATGATAAAGGCTCTTCAAAGCGGCGCCCCAGCATGGCCGCAGTCTAATGACTGACACAAGTAAAACGTAATTGTTCGTTTAAATATACACGTGAATGACCCTTCTGTAAAACGTAAGCATCTTTTAGCATTATCCAAGCTTCTTCCCCGTATCTTCCTGTTATCTTCCTATTTAGCTGCTTTCCCACTATTTAAGTAAAAGTTTTATAGTCGGTAGTGTATGTTTTACTGTTCACTTAAGTACGATATTCGTGCTTCATTGTATTCAGCCTTGATGCATTATAGTTAGAATCCTTCTTTCCATTCGAGTCTAAGATTAACAAGATTTAAGATTTTCCTGAGAAGAGGCTCTATTTTATAGAGAGGTTGTTTTTCATCCTTTAGTACACAGCTTCTGGGGTTAGAAACACACTTGTATTTAATGCTGACTCGTTGAAGTACTTTTTTCCGATAACGAAGTTTTTCAATGAAGTGCTTGTCTTCATCTGCAAAGGTTTAGGGTTATTAATTTCCCCTCAAGAATGTGAATTGTAGAATATCCTTCAGTTTAGACTGTCGTTTTCATGAAATGTATTTCCTTTTAACTTCCATCAAAAATCTTCTGCTTTCTAAAGACAGTTTCGAGAATCTGAAAAAAAAAAACAATCTTCATTGTCGTCATCTCTGTTGAATTGGTTTTTATACAGAAATGTATATAAGTATTGATTGATGATGCTTGTGGTGACGAGGAAGCTGGCCGTTTACTTCATTTTTAGCGCTCTTTTTTTTATCTTGTGTAGACTGAATGTATTCATTAAATAGCCTGGCATTATTACTGTTGACGTTCTGAGTTCAAATTCCGCTGAGGTCGAGTTTTCCTTTAATCCTCTCATGGTCGATAAAATAAGTACCAGTTGAACACTGGGGTTGATGTAATCACCTTATCTCATCGCTAACAATTGCCGACTTTGTGCCAACATTTTAAATCATTATTGCTGTATTGAGGATTATGTTCTGCGTTCAAATCACTCAGAGGTCGACTTTGCCTTTCATCATTTCAGCATTGATGAAATAAGTACCAGCTGCACACTGGGGTCGATGTAATCGACTTTTTCCCTCCCTTACAATTGTTTGCCCTGTGCCAAAATTTGAAATCATTATTACTGTGGTTGGGTTTACACATACATATACACATACATACATACATACATACATACATACATACATACATACATACATACATACATAGATACATACATACATATACTCCGAGATTTTTTCAGCTTCCATTAACCAGATCCACTCACAAGGCTTGTTTGACCCGAGCCTATAGTAGAAGACACTTACCCAGGGTGGGACTGAACCCGGAACCATGTGGTCGGGAAGCAAACTTTCTTAGCACACAGCTACGCATGCGGCTATACTATTTTCAATCTTTTAATACTTGCTGACATTACTTCTTTGGTCCTCTTGGTGACATTTGTTTGGGATCTTTATGTTTTCATTTCAAATGTCACCGAGCTCAACTTCACCTTTCATTCTTTCGGGATCGATACAATAAACAGCAGTTGAGCACTGGGGTTGATGCAATCGACTAGCCTCTCCCCACCACCAACACATTTCAGGCCTTGTGCCTTTAGCCTTTGTTAAGCCTTGATCGCGCAGACCAAAGCGGTAGTCATCCCGGGGAGGCGCGTGGCTTTGTGGTTAGGGTGTTGAACTCATGATCGTTAGATTGTAGTTTCGATTCCTGGACCGGGTGACATGTGTTCTTGAACAAAACACTTCATTTCACGTTGTTCCAGTCCACTCAGCTGGCAAAAATGAGTAATCCTGCGACGGGCCAGCGTCCAGTCCAGGGATTGGTGGAATATATGAGCCATGGAAACCGGAAAAGCGACCCTTATTTGTCGGTATGGCACGAGAAGAAATCTTTAATCATCCCATATCTGTTTTTCCATTCATAGTATAACTAACCGCTATGTGTCCATCCTTTTTAAGACAAGAATGTGCGATACAAAGACTATTTGACTGCTTTGTCTAACGAGTCGAACAACCACATGGAATTTCTGTCTGATTGGCTCATGTTGCACTTGTCGATCAGAGCTTATGATCAAAGGTGCTCCTTCCATGACCAGCATGATCAACTTCTATCATTTTCCGGAGGCTATGTAGTAAAAAGTTTGCTTCTCAGCCACGTGGTTCCGAGTTCAGTCCTACTGCGTGGCTCCTTGGGTAAGTATCTTCTACTATAGCCGCGGACTGACCAAAACCTTGTTACTTGATTTGACGAAAATTGAAAGAAGTCTTCCATATATCTATCTGTGTATGCGCATGTGTATGTGCGCGTGAACGTGTGTCTTTGTGTCGGTGTTTGTCCCCCACCACCGCTTGATAACCGGTGTTGGTGTAATTATGTTTCGTAACTTTACAGTTCTGCAAAACAGATCGATAGAATAAGTACTAAGCTTTAAAAAAAAATAAATACTGGGGTCAATCCGTTTGGCTAAAATTGTGCCAAGCAGTGCCCCAGCATGGCCACAGTCTAACGACTGAAACAAAGTTCGGGGTAAAAAAAAAAGCAGAGTATTTGGTTCCACAGTGTCACGTCATCCCTCACATTTATTTCAAGGAACAGCTCTTGATTCACAAGGAATGACAACCAAAAAGCTTCTCAACAACATAAGAACACTTATTTGAACAGCGTGTCAGAAGAAAATGCACTGAGAATTTAGCG
>NC_043002.1:50402024-50407024 GCF_006345805.1 Octopus sinensis | reverse complement strand
CTAAGATCAAGAATTTTATATACCAATGTAAAATTTCTTGCAGTACCGATGTTTACTTCTACATTGGCGCATCCTCTTCCCAGTTATCTAAGAGAATTTCCAATCATTATTCTTCATTTAGGGATTGCAGTAAATGTCATAGCACAGGGCTAAGTAAATTGGTTTGGTATCTTAAAGACAACAATAAGGATTTTAAGTTAGATTAGTTCATCCTGTCCATATCTTTACCTTATGATAAGGGCAAAGGATTTTGTAACATTTGCAACTCTGAACTCTTCCATATTCTCTTCTCTAAGAATCACCTTGTTAA
The DNA here is from genome assembly GCF_006345805.1 of Octopus sinensis. Taxonomy (NCBI): domain Eukaryota; kingdom Metazoa; phylum Mollusca; class Cephalopoda; order Octopoda; family Octopodidae; genus Octopus; species Octopus sinensis. The sequence goes on along the minus strand of NC_043002.1, from coordinate 50,406,714 downwards.
CACACTTATAGAGCGATCTTACAAATGTAAGTACTGGCAGAAACATACCTTTAGCTCATATAAGAGATTTTACAAGTATTTATAGTTTGAACAGTTAGTTTAACTTGCACTTTACTTCAATAGAGAATTCTACTTCCAAGCCCTTGAAAATTTTTCAACCAATATATCCCTCTTTATTTGTTCTCTACTTATTATTACTTTACCCCTTCTCTTTCTAGTATCTGCCTTTGATGTCGAATCTACTAGCGGTTTTTTTTTAAATACTTAATAACCTTCTGTTTATCATTTATGCAGTCATTAAAATTGTTATAATGTCTTGTTGCTGAGATAGACTCTCTTTCTTTCCTGGTGAGAAGATTGCATTTTACACCGTTTATTCCTTTGGAATAAAACCAATGTTGTCTTCGAAACATATGTCGAAAGTAAAAGAATTTGAATAGCATCTGCGTTCAACTCCATTTATTTACTTATACTACACAAATAACTGCACATTAACCCGGAGTTTCTACTTTTGAATAGGTCGCTACATCCTTGTTACTTGCGTAAATTTTGCTACCCTGGTAACTGTTTATTAAATTTTCCATGTTGACGGTAAACATTCATCCATTTATATATATATATATATATATATATATATATATATATATATATATACACGCACACACACACACACATGCATATGTATGTATGTATATATATATATATATATATATACACGCACACACACACACACAAGCATATGTATGTATGTATATATATATATATATATATAATATATATATATATATATATATGTATATATATGTATATATATATATATGTGTGTGTGTGTGTGTGTGTGTGTGTATGTATGTATGCATGTATGTATGTATGTATGTAAATATACAGTAGAGCCTCACAGTGCGAGTGCACCGTTGTACGAGTAATCTGCTGTACGAGCCGAGGCGTGTGAGAATTTTTGTCTTGAAGTACAAGTGGAAACCCGCAGTACGAACGAGCTTCATACAAGCGACCGATAGTCGGCGCTGAGCTCGCACCCGCTCTCTCAAAAAACGCAGCCTCCGCTCGCTCACTTCACGTGTTAACCTCGATGTGGCACCATACTTGTGTTTTTATTTTTGGGAATCTTTTGCTGTTATTTTATAATTATTTGTGCTAGCCATGGGTCCTAAGAAGGTTAGTGTAAAGAACAATGCTGAGAAGAAAGAAAAAGTTGATTACGATAAAAATGAAGGAAGAAATATCTGATAAACATGAAAGAGGAGTGCGTGTAATGGACATAGCTATACGACCGAAGCACGTCGACGATCTGCAGTATCCTGAAGAAAGTGATGAGATCAAGGCCGTTACAATAGCAAAGTGTGTCTCCAGGGTCCCCAAGAAATGCACATCTGTCCACAAAGAGATGGAAAAATTGCCTCTCCTGTGGATCAATGAGAAGCAACTCGCAGGGGATACGATTACGGAGACTACATCTGCGAGAAACCACGACCGCTGTATGGGGATCTCCTGAAGCAGAACCCTGGAACATTGACGGAGGAGACATCAGCAGACGCATTTAAGGCCAGTCGTGACTGGTTCAATTATTTCAAAAAGAGGACTGGTGTTCATAGCGTCGTCAGATATGGACAAGCAGCAAGGTCTGACACGAAGACAGTTGAGGATTTCGAGCGTGAATTTCGTCAGCTCATCGCAGCTGAGGGATACATCGCAGAACAGGTATTCAACTGCGTTGAAACTAACCTTCTTTGGAAAAAATGCCTAGAACTTACGTAACTACAGAGAAGAAAATGCCAGGCCAGAAGCTTATGAAAGACAGGCTAACTCTCGCCCTGTGTGCCAATGCGAGTGGAAACTTGAAGATTAAGACGCTCCTTGTCAACCATTCCGAAAACCCACCAGCGTTCAAGTCGCACAAAATCCTGAAGAAGCTACAGGTCATGTGGAGGGCAAACGTTAAAGCCTGGGTCACCAGGCAATTTTTCACCGAGTTGATCAACCTTGTCTTCGGACCAGCATTGAAAAAGTACATTCTGGAGAACGATCTTCCTCTCAAGGCCCTCCCCATCCTCGACAATACTCCCGTTCAGTCTCCTAACCTCAAAGATGATATCCTGGACGAATTCAAATTCATAAAAGCTCTATACCTTCCAGGCAAAACCACCTTTATCTTGCAGCCCATGGACCAAAGGGTGATTTCTAATTTTAAGAAATTGTGCAACAAACACCTGTTTCGTTGGTGCTTTGAAGCCACCAAAAATTGAAACCTAACCCTTCGTCAGTTTTGGAAAGACCACTACAACATTGTTAACTGCCTGAAAGTCATCGATATGGCCTGGCAGGATGTAACAAGGAGAACGCTGAATTCTGCATGGAGGAAACTGTGACCTGGCTGCGTATCCGAAAGAGACTTCGAAGGGTTTCAGTCAGAGATACCTGTAGTCGAGGATATAGTGTCGCTTGACGAGTTCACGAGCCTCGAGGTTGATGCTGATGACATTAGCGATCTCGTCGAAGAACACTCAGAGAAGCTGACGACAGTTGAACTCCTGCAGCTCCGGAAACTGCAGTGTTCGGATGCCGTGGAAGAAATTGGTTCCCCGGAGGAAGACATTGTAGCGGAGGAAGCTATCTCTACGAACGATATAAAGATAGTATTGCCAAAGCGGCAGTGTTTCTAAATTTGTAGAAAAATATCATCCTGCAAAAGTAGCTACAGGTCGTGCAGCTGTTTAATTTAATGACGCTGCTCTGGCGCATTTTCGTAACATTTTGGAAGGCAGGAAAAATCAAACTTCTTTTCATAAGTTTCTAATGAAACAACCTGCAATTGTGAAAAGTGAAGAAAGTGCATCCAAAAAGCCTAAATTAAGCGATGTGAGAGAGAAAACGCAAGAAGTCTTAATAGGAATAGATTCTTCTTCCAAACAATAATCTTCCTCCTCCCCGCTCCATCATCTTCCTCATGCACAAATCGTACCATCTTTAAGGTAATTAAATTAATAAAACCAGTTTACATATTTCTATTTGCACTCACTTTTATTGTTTTTATAATTGTTATTTTCTTTGAAATATCAACTTGTCTGTTTTTAAACCCATAAAAAATTATTTGGGCCTGGTTTTGGAAAGAGCTGGAACGGATTGATTATATTTTAATTAATTTCAATGGGGAAAATCTATCTGTACAACTAGTAAATCGCAAAACGTGCTCGGTCATGAAACGAATTAACTTCGTACTACGAGGTATCACTCTATGTGTATGTATATATATATATGTAGATTCATATATACAGCATATATATATATGTGTGTGTGTGTGTGTGTGTGTGTGTATGTATGTATGAATGTATGTATGTATATATACATGCGTGTGTATATACATATATACATACACACACACATATAATCTGAAGAATCCACTAGAGTAGATGCAAGCGCAAATATATGATTTATAAACACATGTGACATATTAATAAAAATCTGTAAATATAAAACCATCCAGATTTCTGAGTACCTTATTTCTTCTAATATATAATACCTGTAAATCACCTCAAAACCTTCTAATACACTTACATATATACACATGCATGCATGCATGTATTCACACATACATACATACATACCTATATATATATATATATATATATAAAATATTATTAGAGACAAAACCACTATTTTGCAAAACAAACAAGGAAAGACTTAATCAATACATAAAATTTTAATAAATAGTCAAAAAAACCGCCACTACAATTGTTTCTTGTCTTGATCGACAATCTTCAGGTGGACTTCCAATCTAAAATATCAATATTTTAAAATATAAAAATAATAATTTTAAAATAATTAAAGTATGAACGAAAAAATATAAATATATAATCCATATATAACCTATATATAATCCATATATAATCAATATATAAACAATATATAAACTAAAATAAACCTATCAACAATTAAATATAAAATATAAAATATAAAATATAAAATATAAAACAAAACAAAAAATAATAATAATATAATAATAAACTATATATACACCCATACACATATACCTAATTATATATAACCATATCTAACTACATACACTAAATCACACCCCTATATATATATCCCTATACATACACATAAAAACGTCTAGGCAACTATAAATAAATAAAATAGCTAAATACTTCAACACAATACTTATTCATACTCCCACACACACACACATACAACCCACATTCACGCTCTAGAAAACGGACATCACTTAAAATTATGAACGGAGAAATGGAATAAATGGAATTAAAAATTATATTCACTTGGTAAAACGAACACTACTTAAAAATTATGAATGAAACAATGCAATAAAACAACAGACATCGCAAATAGACACAAATTACTACGAATTCCTCAACAAACCTACCATGATAAACCAAAACTCATAAAAACATAATGATAAAATCTCCCTTTACTAAACTCTATAACATACCTATATAGCAATCCCCCTAACCTAAACATTCACACACAAATACACACACGTAAACCACACACCCACGACATATACAAATACCCACACCACTTACACATACCTATACATACATATAAACCTCAACACATACTCCAAAAACCCACTCAACCCCACACAGACAAATAAACACAAAAATTATGAATGGATTCTTTTATAAAACTACCATGATAAGCTAAAACTCACAAA
>NC_043002.1:50392024-50397024 GCF_006345805.1 Octopus sinensis | reverse complement strand
TATATATATATGTATTTATGTTTGTATGTACATAAATACAGACGTACGTACGTAAAAATCTTTTTGGCATCTACAATCAAAAGCCAATATCACCTATATTACTAATAAGACGTTGTTTTATCTTTTTTGCAATGTGTTTCATATACAATATCATAGCTAATTGTCGAGACAATTGTGTTTTAACCAATATACTGGCTACTGATAGAAATAACCAATATTATACACAACAGTTACAATCTAGACGACTAATTTTTTTTCCGGTACTTATATTTTAAAGGTAAAGAACGACTATTGGAAAGATAAAACACGAGAAAATAGGCAACGGTACAAATGGTAATAGAAAAAGTCGACGCAAGAGTTAAACGAGGAAAAGTTAGGAAATTAGAAATCCCAACGCGAACGACTGCAATTGGTGCAATGCTAATGAAGTCGTTCTTGAAAGGAATGCTTGAAGAGAAAACAATACTTGTCGGCAGCAATTTGCGCCTGCTAAATATGAACTTATTGCAAGAATTGTTAAATTAGGTTATGTGGACGCTATGCTACAATGTTGAAGAAATATACAGAAAGCAAGGCTACGTATATATTTATTGGAGTAGTAGTGATATCACTGCCTTGGGAAAGGAAAAGGCTAAGGAGTTAACCTCGACAGCAAATCAAGAAATGAAGTCCTTCAAGTGATCTGGTGCCTTCTTTGACACTCTTCCGGTAACTTCAGTGTAGGTCGAGCTCTCCAGCCTTGTAAGGAAGACAGGTGGGGTAAACAACAAACATGTATTAGTTTAATGCTCTGGAAGTGAAAAAGTCTTTAACGTTTCGAGCCTACGCTCTTCCACAGAAAGGAACACAGACAGAAACAAGGAGAGAAAATAAAGAATGTGTAGCGGCTAGCGATCTATCATGGCGAATGCGAGACAGAGGGGTCACACACGAGCGCTTGGAAGAAGGGGAGATAATAAAGTAGTGCTGATCCCAAAACAAAGGTGTGCGTGCGTGTGTATAAGAGAGCATTATGTGCGTGTGGAAGAGAGTTGGTGACCTTGACGTGTGTGTGTGTGTATGCAAGTGTAGGTGTATGGATGATGGTGTGGGTGCTGGGAAGTGGTTAGTGCTAGTGTGTGCGTGGTGGTGTGATGTGATGTGGTGTGGTGTGGTGTGGTATGGTGATGTGTGGTGTGGTGGTGTTGGGATATATACAATGCTATTGTAGAAAATATTTGCCGAAGGCGCCACTCAGGGATGCTGAACCCGGAACCATGTGGTTGGGAAGCAAGCTTCTTACCACACAGCCACGCCCTATTGTTCGTGAAAACTTCTAGAATATTTTCGAAGCTTCATGTATAAAAATAAACTTTGTGGAGTGAGTTTATATATTCGATGCTGGATTAAGCTGGCGACGGTAATAACAGAAACGTGATTGATTGTTTCTTAACAGCGCGATCTTGTTTCTGTGTCTAAATCAAATACGCTGCAACAGTAACAAAAAGCAAATGTTTTTAAATGTTTATCTAGAAGCTAGCGTCAATGAAACTTTGCAGGACCTCCACAATGTCTGGTTGGAAGAGAGGATAAAGCTTCTTCCAGACCGGAAACCTGTCTTTAACACTTGCAAAAGTGGGGAATTCGCTAAAGGCACCCAAAAAGTTCAGTACTCTTAAACCAAGCGATGGATCTAGCCTACTAAATAAGACCAGAAATATACCATGAAAGACATTCCACCCATGGCCATCTCATCATTTTTTCGGACATTATATATTCCGTAATTCATTACTCAGTGTTAATTTTTTTTTTCTTAATACAGCAGAGTGAAATTTAAAATGTTTAGTTGTTATTCTTAGCCGGTTGAGTGATCATATAGAAGCAGCTACGTCTAGTGCTTAGTTTTATATAGTTCTCACCCGCGAGTATAACAAAACATTCATAGCCTCAGTAACAGGGAGTGTAGGGGTTGCAAGTGCACCTACTAAAATTTTTTCGGGTGTGGGGTAAACCAAAATTTACACACATACACACACTCGCGTGAGTAGGGGTGATTGTCTCCCTTATTTTTAGGCTTAAGTGAGAACGACGTTGTCGCGTTGAAGAAGAACTTAAGTCCTCTCCAAATTTGCTCTTACACGGCGGATTCTTGTTATAAGTCTTTTACGGGTCTCAGTATATGGTTCAGAGTTGACTATTTCTCCTCTTTGCAACAAATCGACAAGAATAACACTCTGAGCATCCTAAAAGACAGTCGACATAATTTTTCCTGCTGACTTTTCTGCATTGAGATTATTTTTTTTTTCTTTGGAGACGTCGGATAGCGCAATTCCATTGATTATCTTTTTTTTATTCTAGTTCATAATGATGAATCTAAATTTACCCGCTAGTTATCAGCCTTTGAAAGAATGATTTCGTCTCTTTCATTGAATTCAAGTTTAACTCTTTCAGTCCTGTGCTGATCTTTTAGTTGTTTTAGTACCTAGCAGGCACACACATTTGAATATCCAAGCTACTCCATAATGCTGTGAGCACTACCATGGCAAGCCCCAAGTGATGATGCTAGCTCATCAATGGTTATGCACCTATCAGCTCTTATAAAAGCGGCCCGCTTTTCCTTGTTGGCAGGGTTGACAGAAAGAAACGGGCAGCTACTGCGAGGAGTGTCTGCTAAGCTTGAATTGCCCAATTCTTTTTGGCTTCTTGAATTTTCATTCGGACGATGCCACATTTCCACACATTGCAGTAGTCTAAAGCTTTATCCTTCTGAACATTTTCCAGTCTTTTGTGAATGTTTACATGAGATTCTCGTTCGGCAACAAGGAACTCAGTTACAACACTTTGATTCTGACAGGCTTCCAGCAGGGCAGTGATTTTGAGATCATCTCATTTATTCGTATATCTGAAAAATAAAAACGAAATCAGATAATTAAAGATCAGAAGTGTATGTACATCTACGTCTCTTCCAAATATCGAATAATTTCACTGAAAAAGATGCCTCTTTTGATAAAAAAAATTTTTGACTCAGCCTCGTATGATGTCTCTTCCTGGTAACTTTTCCACAACACTATTGAAAATTTCAACGTTTATCGCAAAGATTTTACTGTTAATATTGGTAGAGTATTCCCGAAGGCACATGGCTCAGAGGTTAGAGCGTCGGACTCACAATCATGACGTAGCGTGTTCAATTCCCAGACCAAGCTGTGTGTTGTGCTCTTGAGCGAAATACTTTATTCTAATTTTGCTCCAGTTCACTCAGCTGTAGAAATGAGTTACGACGTCACGGGTACCAAGATGTATCGGCCTTTGATTTTCCCTCGGATAACATCAGTGGTGTGGAAAAGGGACGCTGGTATGCATGGGCGACTCTTGGTTTTCTATAAACAACCTTACTCGTACTTGTTCCTCGGAAGGAAACTTTCTAGGTGTAATCCCAAGATCATTCATGACCGAAGCGGGGGTCTTTAACTTTTACCCTTTTTACCCGAATCTTGTATTCCCGATTTACTGTGTCTAGCCTTATTGCATTCCGTTACAATCCTTATCGTCGCTCCAGATGTTAGACCAGAATCATTTTAGATTTTCCTAGGAGGAAGATATTTCCCTTAAATGTTTTACGTATTTTCTCCATCAATAATTTGTATATTCATATATTTTCGTTGTATTTATATGTGTGTGTGTGTGTACGTGTGTATTAGTGTGGGTGTGTGCGTGCGTGTGTATGGCTATATATATATATATATATATATAGATAGATAGATAGATAGATAGATAGATAGATAGATAGATAGATAGATAGATAGATAGGCAGACAGACAGACAGACAGATAGATAGATAGATAGATAGATAGATAGATAGATAGATAGATAGATAGATAGATAGATAGATAGATAGATAGACAGACAGACAGACAGACAGACAGACAGACAGACAGACAGACAGGCATGCAGGCAGACAGACAGACACACACACACACAGACAGACAGATAGATAGATAGATAGATAGATAGATAGATAGATAGATAGATAGATACAGATATAGATTAATAATACATACATGCTTATGAATGTATATGTACATATATGCATTTATATGTACATATATACATGTATTTATATGTGCATATGGATATTTGTGTCACGCACTCACATACATACACATATAGATATACATATGTGTGCGTGTATATATATATGTATATACACAGATAGATAGATAGATAGATAGATAGATAGATAGTAGATAGATAGATAGATAGATAGATACATACTAATATGTGTATATATATATATATATATATATATAATATATATATATATATATATATATATATATATATATATATACACACACACACATATATATATGTGTACGCACAAATTCAGGTACGTGCGCGCGCACACACAGATACGAACGTGTCGTTCTTAAAATTTTTTTTATATTTCCTTTGAAAATATTTTTAACAAAGATCTTTTTTATTTTTGTTTCTTTCTCTATTCATTTACGTATTCATCCATTTATCCATTTCTACACGTCGTTTTAACAATTGCTGTGACAAGAAACCATATAACGAGATTATAAAAAAAAAAAAAAGCCGTTCTAACTGCAAATGTAAAAACGAGAAGAAACTACAAATACAACAAGAACAACACTAGCAACAACGACAGAAGTGTTAACATTCAAGTAAAACAACATCAACAACAACAACAACAACAACAGCAACACGACAGCGAAGTGGAAAGATTGCTATCACAAGAATATGCTTTTTTTTGTGTGTGTAATATTTTTCCTAATCAAGAGAATAGAACTATTCACTTCAAAAATCATTTATAAGAACACCTGTAATGGCATTCACATAGATTCTCATTCGCACGCACAAACAAATGCATAAGCAATGCACGCATGGTTCCGGGTTCAGTCCCACTACGCGGCATCTTGGGAAAGTGTCTTCTACATTAGCCTTGTGAGTGGATTTGTTAGACGGAAACTGATAGAAGCCCGTCGTATATACGTGTGTGT
>NC_043002.1:50379524-50387024 GCF_006345805.1 Octopus sinensis | reverse complement strand
ATACCTATTTCTTTACTACACACAAGAGGCTAAACACAGAGGGGATAAACAAGGACAGACAAACGGATTATATCGATTATATCGACCCCAGTGCCTAACTGGTACTTATTTAATCGACCCCGAAAGGATGAAAAGCAGAGTCGACCTCCACGGAATTTGAACTCAGAACGTAAAGAGAGACGAAATACTGCTAAGCATTTCGCTTAGTGTGCTAACGACTCGGCCAGCTCACCGCCTTGGATTTAAGTAATAATAATTCTAAAAAGTTATGCGTTAAATTTTTGAAGTGTCTTACATGATTTTTTTCTGTTCAGCTTCAAGACTCAATCATAAGTCTGACTGGATTAATACTAATGCGCCACTCCCAAGAAAAGCGCGTTTTCCGCCCCCTCTTAGATTATTAGCTTTATATGCATATGCAACTGTGTGTGCATAAATATATGTATGAGTGTGTACATATTATGGGTGTGTGTGTGTGTGTGTGTACGTGCGCGTTATGTGCGATCGAGCGTATGTGTACATTGTGTGTGCATATGTATATATGCATATATATATATAATATATATATATATATATATATATATATATATATATATATATATATATATATATACATATATATATATACATATATATATATACATATATATATATACATACCTACATATACATATATGGTTCAAATGCACAGAAAACAAAAGACAAAGACAGGTGAGGGAACAACATGTAGGTGTCTTAGTTTGACGCTCGAGAAAAATGGAAAAGTCTTTTACATTTCGAGCCTACGCTCTTCGACATAAAGAGAGGAGAGGAAAAAATGGACAGAAAGAAAAAAGTGGTGACAGAAAAAATCTGTCGGACTTAACAGTTTAGCATAATACATTCATATATATTTGCTCCAATGCAATCTTTTCTAACGATAGTATTGTGTAATACTTTGGCAATGACGTCAAGCCACGTAGGAAGGAAATATCTTGATAACATCATCGGTTGATCGCAATATGAAATATTCTCTAAAGATACATCACATAATCGATATTTTTGGTCACATTTATGTTGTTTATGGCTCCTCTAACACTTGTGCTAAACAGACATTTTGTAAGCCATCTGTTGGCTTACAAAAGCATAACCTTCGAACGGTAAAACGGCTACACTTGTTGTTGATATTGACGTTAGTATCACGACTTCAAGATTATTAACAAAGAAGTATGAGGTATATTCGGATTTGCTGTAGTCCCTAGTTTATACACACTGGCTTTCTCTAAAAGTGACATCAGTAGATTTCGTGTCAAAATATATAGAAATACAAACAGGATATCGCCTTGGAAAATGCCTTTTGAAACATTTATGATATGGCTCGTTAAGATACAGAACGTTTCATGAATTTGCCAGGATCATACATGCACAGATCTTTCCTATATTAGTACAGTTTAGTATATGTACTACCCAACTAACCAAGGAAATTTGTCAATTTCAACAGATACTGCTGCTGCTACTGCTCTTGCTGCCGGTGTTGCTGCTGCTGCTGAATTTTACCCAAACGATCAGTTATGAAAAACAGCTCATAGATGAATGTCATGGTTTACTACTACTACTACCAAGCCTAATTCAAACCAATGACGGAGGAAAATTCCTCTTCATACCTGAAGAGATCGTACTAATAATGCATAAATCACCGCATATAAATATGCAACAATATGCAATCAGTGCGGTCGAAACACGTGTCGGACAATTATTATGAATAAACATGCAGTTTATTCTCCATATTATCAATGTTGTACTTTACACTCTAAGTAGCCATCGGATGGAAGTTAAAAGAAATTTTACCATAAAACTTACCATCTGAAGGAACCAGTCTTGGCATTGTACATAGAGAAATTCGGTATCTGCCTGGATATTATGTCCCTACTCTTACCATATATATATATATATATATATATATATATATACGTCACTAAAGTGAACAAGGGCACTAATCAGCACCCGTATTGCTAGAAATAAAAGTAAAAACAAATCAATTGCTACAAAAAAGCACTATCTTAATGAGCTGACAAAGGAGACAAGTTCCCTTACGGTTGGAGCTAGAGCTAGATCACCGATGATCTGGCATTCTGATGCCTGACACTTCTTAATGCTCATCGGTAGGTCTCACCGCACCTAGGATTAAACTCATCTCGCCTTGTCAGCTTATAAGATCTCCGTTGAAATAATATGCTGATTTCATAAACGGTAAAATGAGAATTATAAATATGGGTGGCTAATTCGCTATTTTACAGCCTAAAGCCAGGTTGTAAAATTGCAAATTAGCTACCCTTAATATTTATATACTAGCTGACCACGTGCCGTCAACAATGACGGTTAATTGTAGTATTTTATATATAAATAAGGTACAAAATAAGGTGCATAATAATCACACATACAAACACTCACATACTCCCCTGTACACGAACATACACACATATACTCACACAGAGTCGAAACTGATTTTTTCACCCCTTCCTTTCTCTCATTGCTCATACTTTCCTTCCCTCCCTCTCAGTAAGGGATATTACTCTCACTACTTCTCCTTCACTGAATTACTATTTTCTCTCCTCCTCCGCGTTCGGCGTGATTCTGGAGAAATATACATATATACAAATATATAAAAACACTACGCTTATTAATATATCAGGAGATAAATATATGTAGATAGATAAATAGATAGAGAGAGAGAGAGAAAGAAAACGTGTATTACTCTTACTCTTTTACTTTTTACTTGTTTCAGTCATTTGACTGCGGCCATGCTGGAGCACCGCCTTTAATCGAGCAACTCGACCCCGGGACTTATTCTTTGTAAGCTCACTACTTATTCTATCGGTCTCTTTTGCCGAACCGCTAAGTTACGGCGGGGACATAAACACACCAGCATCGGTTGTCAAGCAATGCTAGGGGGACAAACACAAACACACAAACACATAGGCACACACATATATATATATATATATACATATATACGACGAGCATCTTTCAGTTTCTGTCTACCAAATCCACTCACGAGGCTTTATTCGGCCCGAGGCTATAGTAGAAGACACTTGCCCAAGATGCCACGCAGTGGGACTGAACCCGGAACCATGTGGTTGGTAAGCAAGCTACTTACCACACAGCCACTCCTACGCCTATGTGTCTTTCTGTTTGTGCTTGTCCCCATTATCACTTGACAACCGGTGTCTGTTTGCTTATGTTCTTGTAACTTAGCACCTCAGCAAAAATAAATTAAAAAAACTTGCAAAAATAAGTACTGAGATCGATTTTGTTCAACTAAACTCTTTCAGGCAATGCCCCAGCATGACCAAATTCCGATGACTGAGGCAAATAATAGATAGATATCAGCTTCCATACAAATCGAACACTGATCTCTCGCACGACGTACCACTTTATTACCGTGAAAACGTTAAAATTTTCATATGAGACATATCTGTTAACCACATATGTGGCTTAAGTTGGGTAATTTCATTACCACACACGCAGAAGATATTCTTTAGGTGTTGTTTGATAGCAAAAGCAGCTGTACCCAAACAGCTATTGATTCTTTAATGCTTCCTGTTTTATGTTTTCATATCGTTTTTAGTGTTATCGAAGGGAATTTTTAGTGTGTGAGTGGTTGTTTGTATTTTAATTTTCGTGGAAAAAAACTGTTGTCTAAAGATGGTTTCGAGAATTTCTTTTTTTTTTTTATCTTTTACTTGTGTCAGTCATTGGACAGCAGCCATCCAAGGGCACCGCCTTGAAAGATTTTAGTCTTAAAAATCGATCCTTGTACTTGTTTTCTTTTATCCTGGAACTTATTCCAGAGGTTTCTTTTGCTGAGGCGCTAAGTTACGAGGACATAAATAAACCACACTGGTTGTCAAGTAGTGGGGGAAAACGCACACACACACACAACACACATATATAATATATATATAATATATATATATATATATATATATATATATACATATATACGGTGGGCTTCTTTCAGTTACCGTGTATAATCTCTCAGAAGGCTTTGTGTCGACCCGGGCCTATAGTAGAAAACACTTGCACAAGATGCCACGCAGTGGGACTGAACCCGAACCATGTGGTTGAGGAGCAAGCTTCATACAAGACAACCTTCCTACGAAAAATGTAATTGCAAATTGTTTTTAAGCTCTAAATATTCTCTATTCATCTATCGTAGTTTCAGTTCAAACAGATACATGGAAAGACATAAAGAGGAAACTTCAGAGAAGAGGTGTTCTAGAAGGAAAAATTAGGTTTCAAATTTTGGCACAAGGCCAGCAACTTCAGGGGAGGGGGGAGGCAAGTTGATTACATCAAACCCAGTGCTCGACTGGTACTTATATACTTTTCTACTCTAGGCACAAGGCCCGAAATTTTGGGGGAGGGTGCCAGTCGATTAGATCGACCCCTGTACGCAATTGGTACTTAATTTATCGACCCCGAGAGGATGAAAGCAAAGTCGACCTCGACGGAATTTGAACTCAGAACGTAAAAACAGACCAAATACTCCTATGCATTTCGTCCGGCGCGAACGTTTCTGCCAGCCCGCCACCATACTGGTACTCATATTATCGACTCCGAAAGGATGAAAAGTAAAGTTGGTCTCGGCGGAATTTGAACTCAGAACGTATAGTCAGAGAAAATGCCGTTGGGCATTTTTTCCTAGCGCTGTAACGATTCTGCCATCTCGCCGCCTTAACTAGGACGAAATATTAGACGAAGCGATTAATGCAGTGCCCATAGGTGACAAAATATGGATAAAGCGACTTATTGATGCACAGGGGTGGAAAGTTTAGAGAAAAATCTAAGTCTTAGAACATGCTAGATTTGACAGAGAGTGGGTTTAGAATGAATTTCAACACAAGTCGCCAAGGCGGTGATATAAATAAGAAGCGTCTTTTTGAATGGATGAGAGACAGATTCAGAGCATGGACAGTTCTGTGTAGCTAAGAGATTCACTCACATGCCAGACATGATGGATTGCTTTCTGGATGCCAATAGCAGTATTGTCACTGGTTTTGGCTTTGAGACATGTCTTTCAGAGATACTTACAAGAATTGTCTGCGTGCTTCTATGGATGATTTGGAAATATTTATTGTTTAAAGAGAGGCAGGGAGGTTTTATAAGTGAAAGAGAGAAAAGTGTTAAGGAGTAAAAGAAAGAAAGAAAGAAAGAAAGAAAGAAAAAGAAAAAGAAAGAAAGAAAGAAAGAAAGAAAGAAAGAAAGAAAGGGGGTAGTGTAAAATACCTGTTTGAGCAAACATTTTCTGCCTTCCATTTACTTCGCATTGTTTTGACCTTACCCATAATCATTTAGACAATATATATATATTCCAAAAAGGAACAATATAATCGTTAAAGGCGAGAAAATGTAATGATTTTTTTGGGACGATAACTGACTTGAGTGTGAATCTTCTATTTGTTCCTTTATCGTGATTCTGTTCCATATTTGATACATATATATAAGTCTGGTAAGAAGTTTGCTTCCCAACCACATGGCTCCGGGTTCAGTTCTTGTTAAAGCCTTGTTAAAGAATTTGGTAGACAGAAACTAAAAGAAGCTTCTCTCATGTGTGTATGTGTGTGTCTTTGTGTTTGTTTTTGTCATTCACCACCGCTTGATAATCGATGTCGGTGTGTTTACGTCCTGGTAAATTAGTTCCTCGGTAAAAGAGAACGATAGAATCAGGGACAGCAGCTAAATTTGTCTCTACCTTAACTATGGCCAGTATTACATCTTTAATATCGATTTAATCAGTTTTCGTCTCTTTGGTTACAGGTGAAGTGGCGAAGGAATCCGCTGGTTTGTTCACTTGCTTGTATCCCAAAGGGGTAGTGAACATACTCTGGAATTGTTCATTCAGTATTTCACTTAGCCTCATTGGGTTTCCTGTGGGGGGGGGCATCCTTTTGGAAGAGGGGCCAATCTTGTGATGTACTGATGCTGTTTCTTTGGCAAAGTTACAGAAAGTTTTAGGGTTCGACTTAATATTTTCTGTTACCCAGGCCTCCTTATCTGCATCTCTTTTTCGTGGGATTGATGCAGACTTTTCTCAATCTCCGTCAGCACTCTTTTCATGCAGGACTTTTCACTATTTTTGAGGTATTTGTTCAGGTGGTTTGCAATCTTTGTCCGTCGTCTCATAAAAAGTTTTCTCTCCTTCTGGGTCGAAAGTTAAAATTGATGTCGGTGGGAGTTAAACATATATATATATCGCCCTAATATATGAATGTATACATTATTTACAATTGACGGATATTTGTCCTCATCTTATTTGTTGTTAACAACGTTTCGGCTGATATACCCTCCAGCCTTCTTCTAGTGTCTTGGAGAAATTTCGAACCTGGGTTCTCATTCCTAAGGTATTTTTATTATTGTTTATCAATCAGAATCGAACTCGGAATCTTGGGGTTAGTAGCCCGCGCTTTTAACCACTACGCCATATGCCCGTGGGCAGTAATGGAATGAATTTTAGGGCTTATAAATCTAATATTTTTCTATCCTTCCTTAATACCGGTTCCCATATGCTACTCATATCTGCACTTGGTCTGCTTAGGAGGTTGTTGTGTCCTAACATATGTGGTGCTTCTTTTAGTTTTCGTATTTTCTAGTGGTGTTCTCTGTCTATTATTTTCACTTCATCCCACAGTGGGAGGTGGTCTCCATTTTTCCATATATGATCAGCTATACCCGATTTATCAATATCTCCTCGTATCACAGCTTTGCGATGTTCGTCTACCCTTATTTTGAGGGGGCGGCATGTTTCGACTTTGTATAACCTACCACAGCTGCATGGGATGGAGTACACGCAGTCTTTGGTCATATCCTCTTCTATTGGTGGTTTTGCGCGAAGGAGATATTTGCGAAGTGTTGTATTACTCTTGAATACCGTCCTGATGTCATAAAACATGGTCTGACAGACAGACAGACAGACAGACAGACAAACAGACAGACAGAAAGGAAGAAAGAAAGGAAGGAAGGAAGGAAGGAAGAAAGGAAGGAAGGAAGAAAGAAAGAAAGAAAGAAAGGAAGAAAGGAAGGAAGGAAGGAAGGAAGGAAGAAAGAAAGAAAGAAAGAAAGAAAGAAAGAAGAAAGAAAAAGAAAGAAAGAAAGAAAGAAGGAAGAAATAAAGAAAGAAAGAAAGAAAGAAAGAAAGAAAGGAGGGAATGAAGAAAGAAAGAAAGGAAGAAAGAAAGAAAGAAAGAAAGGGAGAAGGAAGGAAGGAGGAAGAAAGAAAGAAAGAAAGAAAGAAAGAAAGAAAGGAAGGAAGGAAGAAAGAAAGAAAGAAAGAAAGAAAGAAAGAAAGAAAGGAAGGAAGGAAGGAAGGAAGGAAGGAAGAAAGAAAGAAGAAAGAAGAAAGGAAGGAAGAGAAGAAAGGAAGAAAGAAAGAAAGAAAGAAAGAAAGAAAGAAAGAAAGAAAGAAAGAAAGAAAGAAAGAAAGAACGAAAGAAAGAAAGAGTGTTGCAGAGAAGTGCCTGA
>NC_043002.1:50330766-50375766 GCF_006345805.1 Octopus sinensis | reverse complement strand
GAATCTAAGCTTATCATATGCAACACATTTTCCGTTGTAGTTTTCGCAACTTGCAATCGATTTTCACCAAACTCATGGTGAAGCTTAATGTTACCCTAAGGAACTTAATTCTGACGTTAGTTTTCCATGCAATACCTTACCATCAGAAAAAATCGATAAAATCATGCCATTTTGGGAAATCGCGTTCAAATTCAAGATGACATATTTTCGACAATATCTTTAACAAATTGGCAGGAATTTTTTTTGAAATTCACAGCGAGCATCATATCTGCTCCAAGGAGCTATATGGCCCTTTTGGTTCCAATAGGATATGTTATAACTGGAAAAAATCGGTTAATTACATCATATGTGGCACACATAGCAAACCGATTTTTCTGCGATATTTTTTGAAAGTTCACATAGATTTTCCCTACTTCTTCATGCATGCAAGGGAACGGTGCCTTGAATGCCTTAATGCGTTTTAGGCTTCATTTTACAAAATAACGGTTCAATGAGTACAAAAAAGGGTAAAAAGGTAAAGAGCATTGCTTATCGACAAAGTTTCTTACCCGGGCAACGCCGGGCTATGCTGCTAGTTTATACACATATATATATATATATATATAATGTATATACAAATGTGGAAAGGCACTAGCTGTGATGGTTTGTCAAAGAGAAAATTCGCAGAGACTCGTGCGTTAAAAAGCAGTTTTGCCAAGAATGCTGGTGGATTGGTAGACACGATGTTTCGACATGTTTTTACCCACTCAGTGACGAAATCTCCAGACGTTCTGAGCTAAAGTGAAAATGCTTGTTCCTTTATAGAAATCGGTAACCAAAACATGTACTGATATATGTGATAGCTAAATCAAACTACAATTTGATTTAATATACAAGCTTGAAACAGCATTAAATTAAAACTGTGTGCTGTTAACGTCATTAGAATTTTATAAACTTTCGAGAGAACGTTGATTTTTTTTAATTGGTGCTCGAATTACATATACAGCTATAAATAACCGCATGTAAATATTGAGTCGAAAAATCACTATTTGATGGAAAAAGTCAAAAGCTGCCCATGGGATCAGAACCCATATCTCCTGTAGACATGACAGTCGCTCTACCATTGCATTTTTCTATCCAAAAGAGTTTTTCAACCAATATTTACATGCTATAATTTATAGCTTTATCAAATTCCACCGAGGTTGACTTTGCCTTTCGGCGTCAATAAAATAAGTACTTGCTGAATAACAGGGTCGAGGTAATCGACTTATCTCCTCCCCACTAACTTGCTGGCCTCGTGCCAAAATTTGCAAATCGTTATTTATAACTGCAGTTGACTTTGCTTTTCATCCTTTCGGCGTCAATCAAATACGTATTAGACAAGCACTGGGGTCGATGTTATCGGATTTACCCTTCCCAAAAATTTCAGGCCTTGTGCCTGTAGTGGAAAGGATTATTTATTGCCTTACATGTATTTCGAGAACCTATTCCAAAGCATAAAAACCGTATGTACACACACAGACACACACACACACACACACACACACACACACACACACGCACATACATGAATATATACTCACATACACAAACATACATACGACGGGCTTCCACACAGTCTCCGTCTACCAAATATATTCGCAAGGCATTGGACGGTCGGCTTTAGTAGAAGATACCTGCCCAAGGAAGTACAAAGTGGAACCGAGCGTGGACTCGAAACCGAAACCAATAGGTTGCAAAGTAAGCTTCTAAACCACACAACCACAATTACCTGAGCCTATTCTTAACCACACAGTCTTGTTGAGACTTCAGTAACAAACTATTGTATTTCCATAGAAATTTATGTGGAAAAATGGCGCAGGCGTGGCTGTGTGGTAAAAAGCCTGCTTCCCAGCCACACGGTTCCGGGTTCAGTCCCACTGTGTGGCACCTTGGGCAAGTGTCTTCACCAATAGCTTCGAGCCGACCAAAGCCTTGTGAGTGGATTTAGTAGGCGCAGGAGTAAGCGGCTTGCTTAACAACCACATGGTTTCAGGTTCAGTCCCACTGCGTATCACCTTGGTCAAGTGTCTTCTACTATAGCCTCAAGCCGACCAAAGCCTTGTGAGTGGATTTGGTAGACGGAAACTGAAAGAAGCCCGTCGTATATATATATAATATATATATATATATATATATGTGCGTGTGTGTGTGTGTGTGTGTGTGTGTGTGCATATTTGTGTGTGTGTGTGGCATATTTGTGTCTGTGTTTGGCATATTTGTGTCTGTGTTTGTCCGCCCACCGTCGTTATACAACCGATGCTGGTGTGATTACGTCCCCATAACTTAGCGGTTCGGCAAAAGAGACTGATTGAATAAATACTAGGCTTACAAAAAAAATAAGTCCTGGATTCGATTCGTTCGACTAAAATCGGTGCTCCAGCATGGCCGCAGTCAAATGACGGAAACAAAGTAAAAGAGCAAAGAGCATGGGCGGCAAACTGCTTTGCATCTACAAGAATTTGGGCAATAATCTAACTTATCGTACGAGGTGAGAAATCGACTTACTTCCATTGGAACTTGGATATAAAGCTGTTTCATTCTACAGGAATTTGCATGAGGAAAAGTGACCTGATTTCAGAAGAGAAAACTGAAATGAAATTAGGAGGAATACAGCGACATATCGTAGACAGTAAAATAACATTTAGCATTGCGTTGAGGTGTCATATAAACATTAACGACCTCCTACTGTGTTGTATGTCTTTGTCACTGTCATACAGAAAACAGAAGGTGTAACAAATACGGTTGATGAAGATATATGCACATACATACGTATGTGCGTTTCTCTCTATATGTACTTATATGTGTGTGTGTGTGTGTGTGTACACATATATGTGTGTGTGTATGCGTGTATATATACGTATGTGCTTGTGTGTCTATATATATATATATATATATATATATATATATATATATGGGGAGAATTCACTAAAGAATAAAAGACGAAGACAAGTGGTGTAAACAACAAAGAGAAGTATTAGTATAACGCTCGGGAAGTGAAAAAGTCTTTAACGTTTCGAGCCTACGCTCTTTCACGAAAACGAACACAGAAAGAAACAAGGAGAGAAAATAATGTGTAGTGGTTAGGGATCTATCATGGCAAAATACATATATATGTGCGTGTGTGTGTGTATATATGTATGTATGTACGTATGTATGTATGATTAATTTTAATATGTACAATATGTTTTAGTCAATGATCCATTCTTTGTTCTACGTTGATACGTTCCAAACCCCTACGAGAGGTGAAAATCCGCGAAATAGAAACAGTACTGTACTGTATATATATACTCTTTTACTCTTTTACTGGTTTTAGTCATTTGACTGTGGCCATGCTGGAGCACCGCCTTTAGTGGAGCAAATCGACCCCAGGACTTATTCTTTGTAAGCCTAGCACTTATTCTATCGGTGTTTTTAACCGAACCGCTAAGTTACGGAGATGTAGACACACCAGCATCGGTTGTCAAGCGATGTTGGGGGGACAAGCACAGACCCACAAACACACACACACACACACCATATATGTATATATATATATATATATATTAATAAATGAAATAAAACATATGCATATATATAAACATATATGTACGTACCTACCTCTACATGTACATATACACGCATGTATGAGTACAGGACACCAAAGGGACGTCGAACATAAGGAGAAACGAAAACATAGAAACAAACCAAAGGAACAGGACATTTTTTTACGACGGGTTTCTTTCCGAGGCTACAGTAGAAAAGACACTTACCCAAGGAACCCGGAACCATGTGCTTCGTAAGCAAGTTACTTAGCACACAGCCACTCCTATATTTTTATAATTTGTATATATTTATTTTATTATAAACGCAAACCAACACCACACACTCGCATCCCCCCCCCCCCGAGTTTCGTTTTCCATACAGTATGTGCAATTCTTTGTTTACTCATCTACGGTACACGACGTATTTTCTTTTAATATATTTTAATTAATGTGTTGTACAATGCAGTACTGTATTTTAATTTATCAGTTAATTAATTTTTAAGTGTGAAAATGCTTATTTTACCACAGAAATAATTAAAATCTAAAAAGATATAGATACCTATCGGTGGCAGAAACCCGCGGTAAACTGAGGAGTCCGCGATATAAATTTACATATATTAGCCAGAAAAATCCGCAATGTACTGAGGGCGCGATAGGTGAACCGCGATATTTCAAGCGATTACTGTATTCCGTGCAATAGCTATAAATGTTCATAATAAGCATTATTATTCATCTTCAATGCAAACATTCCTGAAGGAAAATGTTTCTTGTGTAGACACAAAGAAACACAACACAGTCTTCTGAGTTTTTCAATCAGTAATTTTAAAATTATTTCTGTCATTTTTTTTTTTTTTTTTTTTGCTTAAAGCAAGGAATACATGCATGCTGTGTAAATAGGGGGAAATTAAGTATTCGATACCTTTCAGTAAGTTAAATATAAAAAAGTAAGAGGAATATAGTGGGATATATGAAATAGAATCATTAATAGCGAAATAAGTGTAAATGCATATAAATATATATTTCTTTACTACCCACAAGGGGCTAAACACAGAGGGGACAAACAAGGACAGACAAAGGGATTAAGTCGACTACATCGACCCCAGTGCGTAACTGGTACTTAATTTATCGACCCCGAAAGGATGAAAGGCAAAGTCGACCTCGGCGGAATTTGAAATCGGAACGTAACGACAGACGAAATACGGCTACGAATTTCGCCCGGCCTGCTAACGTTTCTACCAGCTCGCCGCCTGGTATTTATAAATGCATATAAATATAGTGTACTTAATATGTTTTGAAGATATATACATGGATAAGCGCAGGAGTGGCTGTGTGGTAAGAAGCTTGCTTCCAAACCACAGAGTTCCGGGTTCAGTCCCACTGCGTTACACCTTGGCCAAGTATTTTCTACTATAGCCTCGGGCCGACCAAAGCCTTGTGAGTGGATTTGGCAGACGGAAAATGAAAGAAGCTCGTCGTGTGTGTGTCTGTATGTATATATATATATATATATATATATATATATATATATATATATATATATATATATATATATATTATATATATATATATATATAAAACTAAAGTTATTGAACAAACAAATGCAAGGTCATCTGCATATCATTTCATAATTCGAACATTTAATCATAGAATATACATATAAACATCCCGCAAGATGGAACATAATTCATCTGTATAAGCATATAATAATAATAAGGTGCGAGAAAAAAAAATTTTTCCTCACAGTTTAGAGTTAATACTTTAGAGATTCAGAAAAATACACTTTTTTTTAAAAAACCATTACAACACCTAGAGAGTAAAAATATAATATAAAGTAATATATAAAAAATATATAGGTATATAAAAATTTTTATATACCTATATATTTTTATATATTACTTTATAATATATTTTTACTCTCTAGGTGTTGTAATGGTTTTTTTTTTTTAATGTATTTTTCTGAATCGCTAAAGTATTAACTCTAAACTGTGAGGAAAGAATTTTTTTTTGTCGCACCTTATTATTATTATATGCTTATATGCTTGTACAGATGAATTACGTTCCATCTTGCGGGATGTTTATATGTATATTCTATGATTAAATGTTCGAATTATGAAATGCTATGCGGATGACCTTGCATTTGTTTGTTCTATAACCTTATTTTGATATATTTGTCTCTTTCAATAGAGCACTTCTATAGCAGTCCTATTAATCTTTTTGTTCCCGACAAGAAACAATCACTGTATTATTGATATATATATATATATATATATATATATATATATATATATATATAACTATTTATCTGTGTATTTGTCCCCCACCATTGTTTGACAACCGATGTTGGTGTGTTTACGGCCCGTAACATAGCGGTTCGGCAGAAGAACCCGATAGAATAAGTACTAGGCTTACAAACAATAAGTCCTGGGGCTGGTTTATTCGATTAAAATGTGGCGCTTCAGCATGGCCGCAGTTATATTACTGAAACAAGTAAAATAATAACGAATACATTAATGCGATTTACCAATGAGAAGGAGGAAAGTTCATTTGATCATCAGAATTTATGAATTCATGCATACCGGCCACCCCTCCCCACGCCACCAGGGTTATCCAAGGGAAAGGCAACAGCCGATACAGCTTGGCACCTGTTACGCAACTCATTTCTACAGCTGAGTGAACTGGAGCAACGTGAAATAAAGTGTCTTGCTCAAGAACACAACACGCAGCCCGGTCCGGGATTCGAGCTCACAACCCCACGATCGTAAGCTCGAAGCTCTAGCCACTGAGCCATGCGCCTTCACATATATATGTGTGCGTGTGTGTGTGTGTGTGAGTGTGTGTGTGCGTGTGTGCATGTGTGTGTGTATATGTGTGTGTGTGTATGTGTGTGTAATAAGAAGCTTGTTTTCCAGCGCGTGGTAAGAGATTTGATACCTAAACGCATGGTTCCAGGTTCAGTCCTACTGCGTGGAACCTTGAGCAAGTGTTTCTACTATAGTCTTAGGCCGATTAAAGCTTTGTGAGTGGATGTGGTAGACAGAAACTGAAAGAAGTCCGTCGTATATATATGTATATATATATATATATATATATATATATATATATATATATATATATATATATATATATATATATATATATATATATACCAAAACAAACCAAAACTCCAATGGCCCCGAATCCTCTGCCAAAGAGTTTAGTGTGTTGAACACACTATCGTCATGAAAGAGGTGAGTTTTTTCTCCTTTGATGTACACTAGAATGACTAACCTATTTTGCATCTAAACCTGCCTTATATATACACACACACATATGTGTGTATACAAACAAGCATGCATACACACACACACACAAACACAGACACATATTTGACTGGAAAGTACTACATTTGTAATGCAATTTTTAATTTTTTCATTGAAAACTTCTTCACTGTTCTCGGTTCTGTTAACGGCTAGGCGTTCAGGCGAGTATACTGGCACTGATATAGCAACATTTGAAATATTGTCCAGGTAAATCTGGCTCGAGAAGGCTAATCTCGATAACAAACGTATTTGAAGAGTCCGAAACCTAGGTACTAGAACATTCGATTCTGGATTGTCCATTTATCAAATGTTTTTCCTAGAAGTAAGATGAAATTTTTTGTTCGCTGCCAGCACACATCTTTGTCAGAATATATATATATATATATATATATAATTTCAAAAAGAACAATTCAAACTTTTGAGAGATCCAAAAGGAGAGAGAAAATTATTTCTTATAAAGATTCATCATATTCATAAAGAAACAGCCGCAGTTAGTAACAAGAATATGAAAATAATAGTTGAAAAATTTCATTATAGGTATAAATATACGATAAACAAGTATTCAAAAATGGAGGAGCAAAAGATGTTGAATGAAAAAATAGATTTAATACAAAATTGGATTTAATACATATGCACGTTTAGAAAGACAATAGAAATATGTAAGAAAAAAAACTATAATCATAGTAATTATAATTAAATTTATGCATTGTCATTCTCATCAGTGTGAGCAATTTTAGAAAGAACAACAAAAAAAAGGTTTAATAAAATAAAATAATATAAGATACAATAAGGGAGAATACAGATAGGGTAATAGAGAAAATCGGATATTTTCAGACACGCTGTAAAAGGGAATAATAATAATAATAATAATAATAATAATAATAATAATAATAATAATAATAATAATAGTGAGAGAGACGAAAAAGAAAAAGAAAGACGTCTAAAATTAAATTCCACTATAGTCAAACACACTGGAAACTATTAAATGGTTTCAATGCTTAAATGACAAGAAGAAATCAAAATTCATCCAATTTGACTTTGATAGTTATTATCAGTTGATTAGCCCTGTTCTACTTAATAAGGCTCTTATTTTCGTAAACAATAGGACTAACTTATCAATGAAGGAAATAAAAGTTATATTTGAGACCAGGAAGACCATAATTCATCACCAAGTCCAAATTTTGGACTACAAAGGACACGCCAGATTGCTTTGATATACCAATGGGCGCGCAAGATTCAGCCGAAGTCACAGACTTAGTCGGGATTTATTTACTACACTTACTCCATGAGGAACTCCCAGAATTTAAAGGTGGTCTCTATAAGGATGATGCTCTGTTTGTAGTTCGAAATGCCTCCAACCGTAAAATCGAAATATATCAGAAGAGATTACATAAATTTGTCAAAAGCCATGGACTTACCATCACCATCGATCAGGATCACACTTCTGTGAACTTCTTGGATGCAAATTTTAACCTCACTACTTCAGCTTACCAACCATACCATAATCCTAATAGCAATATTACTTATATTCATGCGCATAGCAATCATCCTTCTAATAATCTTGATAACATACCTTATAATATTGAAAATAAGAATTAACTCAGTATCCTCAAATGAAGAAATTTTTAATAAGCATAAAGACTATTACAATCTGGCTCTTAGGAATGCTGGTTATAAATATCAAATTAAGTACAACAAAATTAACAATGAGTTTTCCAATCATAACAAGAGCTATAAGGATATGAATTTCAATAAACACACCACAAATTCCAAACACCATCATGAATTGGAACGCCCTGGCGGACAACTTAATTCTAAGAAGCTTATTTGTAAAGATAACTCCACCATAAAACGGAAAAAAAATTTAACAACTATGGACCAAATAATAAGACTTTTACTAACCGGATTTTTACCAATACCAATATTTCTAATAATATAAAGGAACTGTAATGTTCAGACAGTCATTACGAGAAAATCATTAACATAGCTGGAAATAGTAACACGAAACAAAGACTTTTCACCAAAATATTCTCCTATTTCTTCACATACTCTTAATTCCCCACACAACTGCATAGGCAATTTTAATGATGTTCAATATTTTTAATAATAATAATAATAATAATAATAATAATAATAATAATAATAATAATAATAATGATAGTGATAATGATAATAATAATAATAATAATAATAATAATAATAATAATAATAATAATAATAATAATAATAATAATAACAACAACAACAACAACAACAAAAACAAGAATGTTAATGAAAGTGTTAATACGAGAGGTAAAAAGAAACCTATACCATTTATTCGAATGGGTGACCCGTCTAATAAAAACCATCATACCAATAAGAAACACAATAATAACATTATTTGGATTATATTTCCTTTTGCTAAACATTTGAAGTCTAATTTTGTAAAGTCTATTCGTTCTATCATATCAGATTTGAGTAAATCTAGGTACGCTGGGATATTCAATAACAGAATGATTAGATTTGGCTTTTCTGTTTCTCCTAACTTATTTAGGATTGTTTCTTCCTTTAACAATAGAAAACTAAATCTTTACTGCAAGAATTTAATCCCCTCTACTACTTATATTAACCCCAATTATTCAAGTAGCTCTGTATCTTCTACCAACGATTCCCATACTCACACAAACTCTTCCTCTATCAACACACATGCACACAACAATAGTACGTCTAATATTAGTAACAATTGTAACTGTAGAAACCCTAACTCTCATATTGGATTTTTTATGCAAAATATACTCTTATATATATATTGCTAACGTGGAGATAAATCCCTGCCAGCTCCAACGCAAAGACCGCCAGATCATATGATTTCGACTTTGTTTGGTCTTGTCAATGATGGATACTCGACCGCTAGAGACAGTAGCGATTCATTTCCCCGCCTGCGATATATAGATTGACAGTGCTGGAACAGGCACTGATGTCGCGATTAGCCAGGCAGGTATTAATACCTAGAGGTAATATTTATCCTTTGCGTTCTGAATTCAAATTCCGTCAAGGTCAACTTTACCTCTCGTACTTTTGGGGATGAAATATGTACCAGTTGAGTATTGGAGTCGACTTAATCAACTCCCCACTCCCAAATTTTCAAGCTTTGCGTCAATAGTAGAAAGGATTATTTATTCATTTATTTAATATTTATTTATTCATTACCAAGACGATGAGCAGATAGAATCCTTATCACGCTGAATAAAATGCCTAGCGGCATTTCCGCCGGCCTCTACGCTCTAAGTTAAAATTCTACCGAGATCGACTTTGCCTTTCATCCTTTCACGATTGATAAAAGAGCAACCAGTGAAGTACTGGGCCAATGTAATTGATTATACCCCTTCCCCAAAATATCAGGCCTTATATCTATAGTCAATTGGACCTCAACCGGGGTCCTTGTGGTCCTTGGGCTCCATATAAGATTTTGTTAAAATTCATCTGCAATAAATTGGTTATACTTCTACATTACGCAATATATTTTAATAATGCTAATAATATAGCATGAACAGCTGGGCAGTTTAGCTTAATGGTAAAGCACTTGACGCGTAATCACAGCGATGTAAGTTCAAGTCTCATGGCTGGCCGCCGACAGATTTTTCTGCAAAATATGAATAGTTTATCCTGTTCGAGCTGTATTGTTAGCATTATTCTGCGTTTGAGAACAAAATTATTTCCTTATCTGTATCTTTCAATACATCTCAACGCTTCTAAAGCAAACTTTGTTTGTTCCCTTTCAACGTAACTTGGATTAAACATAATAATATATGATTTTTTAAACATCGAATGACTAGGATGATCCAGGAGAGGAAAATATATATCAAAGTGGTCTATAGGTACAAAATGGTCGAAACACACTGCAATAGTAGAAAGATATATAATAATTTCATTACTAAAGGCGGCGAGCTGACAGAAACGTTAGCACGCCGGGCGATATACTTAGCGGTATTTCGTCTGCCGTTACGTTCTGAGTTCAAATTCCGCCGTGGTCGACTTTTCCTTTCATCCTTTCGGGGTCGATTAATTAAGTACCAGTTACGCACTTAGGTCGATGTAATCGACTTAATACCTATGTCTGTCCTTGTTTGTCCCCTCTGTGTTTAGCCCCTTGTGGGTAATAAAGAAATAGGTATTTCGTCTGCCGTTACGTTCTGAGTTCAAATTCTGCCGAGGTCGACTTTGCCTTTCATCTTTCGGGGTCGATAAATTAAGTACCAGTTATGCACTGGGGTCGATGTAATCGACTTAATAATCCCTTTGTCTGTCCTTGTTTGTCTCCATCTATGCTTAGCCGTTTGTGGGCAATAAAAAATAAGAAACGTTAGCACGCCAGGTGAAATGCTTAGCGGTATTTCGCTTATCTTTACATTCTGAGTTCGAATTCCGTCGAGGTCGACTTTGCCTTTCATCCTTTTGGGGTCGATAAATTAAGTATTAGTTGCGTACTGGAATCGATCTAATTGATTGCCCACTCCCCCAAAATTTCAGGCCTTGTGTCTACAGTAGAAAAGAATATTCCGTTTTCAAAGCAGTGAGCTGGCAGAAACGTTAGCACGCCGGGCAAAATGCTTAGCCTATTTCGTCTGAGTTCAAATTCCGCCGAGGTCGACTTTGCCTTTCATCCTTTCGGGGTTGATAAATTAAGTGCCAGTTGCGTACTAGGGTCGATCTAATCGACTGGCTTCCTCTCCAAAAATTTGGCGCCTTGAGCCTAGAGTAGAAAAGAATAATTTCATTACCAGGTTGGTGGATTAGCAGAATCGTTAAAGCGTCGGGGACGGAGGCAGAACTGCATTGCCGTATCTATTCTGGCCTTTCATAGTCTGAGTTCGAATGTCACCGAGGTGATCTTTTCTTTTTCATCCCTCTAAAGTTGGTATCTCCTTTTTCTGATTTCTGTTTTTTTTTTTTTTGTTTTTTTTAGCCCTCAATTTGTTCATTCTTCCTTGATCTCTTCCTTACTAATGGCCTTAGTAGAAATGACCAACATCGTCAGCAAAAACGACCACATGACTCTCTTAATGTTGACACCGCCACCACCAAACCAAAGGAAAGGGACAAAAAAACCCATCTTCCCTCAGCCATGACTATCACATCACTCTACTATCATAAACTTACACTACATCACCACACAACCACCAACACCAACACCATCATCCTCGGAACATCGTTAATACCACTGCTACCAACACCACTACCGTCATCATCACCACAACTACTACCACTACCACCATCATCATCACCACAGTCATCGCTGTCACCACACAACTCCACCGTTTCCGGTTTGTAAGGAATAATTGATGTTGGTTTGTCTATGGGGGTTAGTGTGATTTATGGTGTGCAGCAATGAACTTTTAAAGTTATGCTCTACTACTACTACTACTACTACTACTACTGCTGCTGCTGCTGCTGCTGCTACTACTACTACTACTGTTGCTGCTGCTGCTGCTGCTGCTACTACTACTGTCTCCAACACCAACATCAAAACCATCACTACTACTACTACAATTATCTTCACCACCACCTCTACAACTACTATCTCCATCCCTACCAACACCACCACCACTACAATTACTACTATTACTACTACTACAATTATTTTCACCACCACCACCACCACTACCACTGTTACTATCTCCACACCACCACCACCTCCACTACTACTACAAATATCTCCACCACCACCACCACTACTAATACTACTATTGCTACTACTATCTCTACCACCACCACCTGTACACTACTACTACAACTAGTAGTAGTAGTAGTAGTAGTAGTAGTAGTAGTAGTAGTGTACTATTTGTAGCACTGCAGTCATCACTATCACTACCACCTCCACCACCAGTCGTAATGCAGCAAGCACGCCTATCACCAGCATCACAATTGTCACCGCCGTCATCACTATTATTACTAGTACACCACCACTACAACCACTACTTTAATAAGTAAAATGACCTACACTGCAGCTACAACCACTACAACAGCACAAGTAGTAGTGCTCCGGACACCGCCACAAGTAAAACTATTGCCAGTACTACTCTAACCACGTTCTGCAGCATTGCCCCCCGCCACTGCCATTAATAATACCACTAATAAACGTTATTACTACCATCGCTAAAACCCCAACAACACCACCACCACAATCACTACCACCGACGCCACCATAGCCGCTACCATCGTCATTACACGGCGAACCCGAGGAGAAAGCCTTCAAAACTTCTCCCCGATACTCAAGATCCTGCATTACCTCATCAAAGTAACGCATTTCCTTTCCGATTCTCTGGTAATGACATTTGTATGCCGTAGACGCAAGTTCACTTTGCAGTAACGTTGCTTCAAGTTCCGTGATACTGCATGGCACTTTTGGACGTGTATATTCAACTACAGCCTCGGGCCGAGCAAAATCCTTGTTTGCAACTTTGACAGAAATTATGTGAAAGCCCGTCGTGTATGTATACATATATACACATACATACAACGCAGTAGAATTGACACGATGCGCAGCCTCTCTTGGACACAAGACCACTACATCACATCACACTTTGAGGGCTATGCGTTGACAATCCAGGAACAGGAGATTGCCACAAAGTACCAGGTGAAAAAGAGAGACAGTAATGCTCTTGTAATCCCAAAGTGCAACCGCATGTGTACGCTGTCATGTTTCTGTGGAAGAAATCACGCATGTGATTAGCAACTGTCCTAAAATTTCTCACGGTACTACCTGCTTATGCGGCACGATGTTGTTGCTAAAACAATTTACAATGCCATCCATAAAAAAAACCAATAAAACAGACTTTCTTGAAATAAACTTTAAAAATCCCTCTGTTATGGAATACATTTATAAACACGAACTCAAAGAATACTGGTGGAATATTCCCATTAAAACTTCTGTCAAATGCAAACATAAAAGACTGGACATTGTTGTTTGGGACGGAAGGGCAAAAGTATGTACCATCATAGAGGTCAGCTGCCCTGCAGATATAGATATCTCTTTGAAAATCAAAGAAAAAGAAAATATCTATGGACAACTGCTTCGAAACCTACAGCTTCTATATCCAGACTATGAATTCATATTCATACCAATAATAATTGGAGCACTAGGTTTTGTTAGTAAATGCTTAAAGGAGAATCTGGGATTTTCAGAAAGAGAAATCGACTGGTTAATTCGTACATTACAAGTGTAATCTGTGAGTGGAACAGTAAAAGTATGCAAGACTTTTCTCAAGTTCCAAATGTGAATTTGTCTGTGTTAGCTACATCCCAAAGATGGAGCCTTGTATCTTTGTTGAAAACCGGTTCCCTCCTCAGTGGAAGATTTATGATAAATAAAAAATAAATGAGTCGTGTGTGTGTGTGTTGTGTGTGTGTGTGTTTGCGTGCCTATGTGTCTGTGCTTGGCCCCCATCCACTGCTTAACAACCGTAACGTAGCTGTTGAGAATCAATTTGTTCCACTAAACACCTTTATGGCTGTGTCCCATCATGACTTCAATCCAGTGACTGAAACAAATAAAAGATAACAAATGAAACAAATAAAAGATAATAAAAAAAACTAGGAGAGTAGACAAGTTTTACAACCAACTGGCCGATGTTTCCAGCTGGACGAATGATGACGTTGTTCCATTCTTTGTTGTAAACCACTAGTTCTCAACCGGAGTCCATATAAGATTTTGTTGGGGTCCACGCAACAAAAAAGTAAATCGGAGATCCACAAAGTATTTTGCATTAGATGTATGTATTGGTGTGTATTGCACGAAACAAATTAGGTTTCTGTCTCTAACATTTTACATAGTTCAACTTACACAAGTTTAATGCGTAGAAAACAAAATAGGAATTTTGAAAGAAGTTTCTATAAAACTAGTTTTTAAACATTGAATGGCTATAGAAGCTTACCAGAATAAAATAATAATCAAAGGGGTCTATAGACAAAGAAGATTAGCTAAAAAAATCCCCTGCTGTGAAGCGATGCCCAGCAAATTGTATTTGCTTTGCGAGACGGTGTTGGTCATTTCTACTAAGGCCATTTTGCATTGTTGGGAAAAAGGAAGAGATCAAGGAAGAATGAACAAATTGAAGGACACAAAAAAAAAAAAAATCGAAAAAAGGAGATACCAACTTCGGAGGATGAAAAAGAAAAGATCACCTCGGCAACATTCGAACTCAGATTATAAAAGGCCGGAATAAATACGCAAATAAGGCAAAGTCAACCTCGGCGAATTTGAACTCAACGTAAAGATATGCGAAATACCTATTTCTTTACTAATCACAAGGGGATAAACACAGAGGTGACAAACAAGGACAGACAAAGGGATTAAGTCGATTACATCGATCCCAGTGCGTAACTGGTACATAATTTGCGAGATGAGTGGTGAAGTCCTATGAATTTATTTTAGTGACGGATGTGGGTTTTCGCGAAAGAATTTATACCCTGCAACAAGTTGAGTGCAACAACCATCTATCATCTATGAAGCTTAATAGGAAATATCCGTGTCCTTTGAACAGTCCAGAACAGACTCAACGAGAGCAATAAAAATATTGATTTTTAAAGAATCCACTTTAAACCAGGTGTCTAAATATTGGCCAATTCATTGCAAGCTGATTAGGCCATTGCCTTCTTGGGTAAAAGAATATATTTTTTCTGAGACCTGTAGGTGCAAACTAATTTGTATTTGATAGCATAGAAGATGCATTCCAATTCCAGCAGCGCATATTCAGAAAAAAGTTCTTTGTGCATTAAATTGTCTAATGTAGGTCCATTTCGCATATAGGCTCAGGAGTGATATTTTTTGAGTCATATTTTTAGAGTAAAAAAGTGCTACTACTATTTTCACTATGACTAAGCAAAGGGGCAGACACAAACCAACGCCGGTTCAAATTACGCCGAGGTCAGCTTTACCTTTCATCCTTTTGGGGTCGATAAAATAAGTACCAGTTGAGCACTGAAGTCGATCTAATCAACTTACTCATTACTTCGAGATTGCTGGTTTTGTGCCAAAATTTGAAACCAATATAGAGAAATCGAGGTTATTATTACTACTGCTAAGGCGGCGAGATGGCAAAATCATTATCAGGCCGGACGAAATGCTTAGCCGTATTTCGACCGTCGCTACGTTCTGAGTTCAAATTCCGCCGAGGTTGGCTTTGCCTTTCATCCTTTGGTGGTCTATAAATTAAGTACCAGTTGCGTACTGGGGTCGATCTAATCGACCGACCCCTCCCTAAAAATTTCGGTCCTTGTGCCTGAAGTAGAAAAGAAATAAAGCAGTGAAATACTGGAGTTGATGTAATCGATTGGTCTCTTCCCCCCAAATTTCAGGCCTTGTGCCTATAGTAGAAAGGATTATTACTGCTGATATAAGGCGGCGTGCTGGTAGAATCGTTAGCACGCTGGACGAAATTATAAGCGGCATTTCGCCCGTCGCTACGTTCAGAGTTCAAATTCCACCGTGGGCGACTTTGCTTTTATCCTTTCGGGGTCGATAAAATAAGCTCCAGTAAAATACTGGGGTCGATGTAATCGACTAGTTCCTTCCTTCCACCCAACTAATTTTTTTTTTTAATTCAGGCCTTGTGCCTTCAGTAGAAACGATTATTGCTGCTGCTGTCAGCATGCCGGGCAAAACGTTTAGCGGCATTTCGTCCGTCTTTATGTTCAGAGTTCAAAATTCCGCCGAGATCAACTTTGCTTTCATCCTTTTAGGGTCAGTAAAATAAGTACCAGTTAAATGTTTCGGTCTATACAATTGACTTAACCCCATTCCTGAAATTGCTGGCCTTATGCCAAAATATAAAATCATTATTACCGCCGCTATAAATATAGAGAAATGCATTTGTAATGTATTTTGTATGTTATCGTAAATAAACTAATCTAACTGTACCAAACTTAACCTATCCTATCATTAAGGTAGATTAGATTAGATGAGGTATGATTAGGATTAGTTTATTTGTGAAAATGCGCAACATATGTATAGTTATCAGTGTCTCTCGGACAACCTTTTGGTAGGCTTTGGTATAAATTTTAAGTAACTCGTAATAATTTGCAAACGAAAAAACAACCAAATATGTGTAATCAACGCATATTTTTCCTTGTTCCTTGATATCAAAGTTAAACTTAATCCAGGTAAATGTGATGAAGAAATGATTATTTCCCTTGTATTAACTGTCCGCTAAGGGACACCACGTAAGGGGGGGGTCCCTATTAATATACAAGATATATATAATGGAATTTATTTACTCTTTTAAATTAAAACATAAAAATCTACTGCAGGCGAATGTAAAGATTTTATTTGAAATAAAAAAATATATTCTTGTTTTTATTAATGCTTGACATGGGATTGCTGTCACCATTAATAATTTAATAAATGTTTGAAGTAAAATGCAGGTGAGAAGTTAAGCAAAATATGTAAGTTAATGTCGATCCTATAAAATGTTTTCCTGAAATATTATAGTATCATTAAACAACCTATATAAAGTAATACATCTCGGATTAACTTTATATAAAGTAATACATCTTTTCTTCTTTGTTTTTATTTATTGATATTATCTTATATTTTACTGAACTTCTCATCAGCATTGCTCAAAGGTTTCGTACATGCTTATCTGCCTTACACATATTGTAATGCTTCAAGCAAATTGTTTCCTATACTTAAAGCATATACATCGCTGAAGAATCAATAAACTGCGCTATTCGTCTAAAGAAAGATTCTCTCACAGAAGTACAGTGCTAAAAAACACAGAAATATATCAGTAACAGGGGAAAATCTTCCATCTGTAGTGATGGCCAAGTATGTATTTCTACCTATTTGGGCTTCGTCAGTAGCAAGTATCTGAAATAATGCAGTATACAAGTGTTACAAACTGCGTACAAACAAACATGCACAAATCTGCACTAATTAGTCATGGGCAACTTGTGAAACAGAGAAGAGACAAACACAGACACACAGACACACACGCATATATATACGACAGGCTTTCAGTTTTTGTCTATCAAATCCACTCATAAGGCTTCGGTCGGCCCGAAGTTATAGCAGAAGACATTTACCCAAGGTTCCACGCAGTGGGACTGAACCCGAAACTATGTGGTTGGGAAGTAAGCTTCTTACCACACAGCCACGACTGCACCTATTTGGCGGAAGTTTTTTTTTTTTTTACTTTACTGTACAACTATAATTGTTTTAACAACATTTATCTACATATTTGCAGTGGACAGATGGAAAAAAATAATGTTAACGGGCAACATAATGTTAACGGGCAACATAATGTTAACGGACAATTTTGATATTCAAAACTATGAACCCACGTAATACATCTGCAAAATATAATACTTTGATTCGTGCAGTATTTACTGTTAGTACTTGAAGCAAATTTTGGTAAACCAAAACTGAAACGTTTAGAATAGCTACATTTATTAACGAACTTTACGAAAATTGCTAGATTATTAACAAACAAATTTATACCCAACTAACCCTTTCTCCCCTCCATGCAAAATTGGTGCAATGACATTATTGATTTGACTCGTGCATTTTGTTCCATGAAGCTTAACCATCCAAGCAGATTCCATTTACTGTAACTTGCTGTAAGACTAATTTAGAGATCCACCGATGGAATAGTGCAGTGACATGCTGTTTGTGCACTATATTTAATTTCAAATTAAAGATATATCGAAATGTTTGCGTTAGTTTGAGTTCATTGTTGACAATACTAGCTACAGCAACATCAACAGAAAGATTTCTTAGCAAACACAGATATATCATAAACTTTTATAAGGGCTAACATGTCTTAAACATGGTTTGTTGGTTTAGCAAGATTGGATATTGAATCAAGCATTGCTAGAGAAATTGATTTTGGCAGTAGAAATTTTACTGATGAAATATCTAAAAAAAAGTTCATTACATTTCATAAGCCGATTTGGCTTTATGTAACATATATTGATATCTGGTCATTCAAGTACACAGGGAGTAATGTATTCATGAAAGTTTACTAGTGTCCATATTCATATAACCAGAGATTAACCTTCATGTTCAATTACATTTTCCTTAATCATACACCAGAAGCTGACTAATTTGTTCATAATTAATCATTACCAAATTTTTTTCTGCAAAGAAGGAAATGCTATGGACGTTTTACTCAATCTCGGGACGGTCATTATGCCAATAATAAACATACACACTGGTTGTATTTAACTTCTTCTTCTTCTTCTTCTTCTTCTTCTTCTTCTTCTTCTTCTTCTTCTTCTTCTTCTTCTTCTTCTTCTTCTTCTTCAGTTCTGAGTCACCTAGA
The DNA here is from genome assembly GCF_006345805.1 of Octopus sinensis. Classification (NCBI taxonomy): domain Eukaryota; kingdom Metazoa; phylum Mollusca; class Cephalopoda; order Octopoda; family Octopodidae; genus Octopus; species Octopus sinensis. The sequence continues at coordinate 50,356,626 of NC_043002.1, read as the reverse complement.
TTTGTCAAAGTCCTTTCATCGACATTCGCGATTCCATCAATGACTTGCCCACTTACCATTATCTTAAAAATTTCATGTGCCACTTTTCATCCTTATTAGAAAGACTTAATTGATAATTCAAGACTTAAACCTTTGTTTAAGTCTTTCCATTGAAGGTACAAAATATAACATGAAACTTTAATGACAATTCTAACAAATATCTCCACAGAATTCACAGCAGACATAAAAGACATGGTCATGAATAAAAAAAAAACAACAACACCGAAACATACTTAGAGAACCCAAAGGTACTACGTTCAGCCAACAGAACGAACCAACAATAATGATACCCAAATAATACTCTCGATCTCTCAAACTAACAAATACCAGCTCGTATAACACAAAAATTCTAGTGAAGATTTTTAACTCCCGTTTTTTATATCAATAGTTTAAAATTTTGGAACATGGCCCACAATTTTAAGGGATGGGATTAATTGATTACACCGACTCAATAATTGACTGGTAGTTTATTCTATCGACTCCGAAAGGATGAAAGGCAATGTCGACCTCGGCAGAATGTGAACTTAGAACGAAGAGAGTCAGAAGAAATGTCCACAAACATTTTGTTCGACTCATTAGCAATTCTGCCAGTTCACCGCCAGGCTCTTCTTTATGTATAAGAAATCAAAATATAGTTTGCAACCATAAAATTCTTCTTTCAAATAAAGCACTTGACTGGTACTTTATTTTATCGACCTCAAAAGGATGTTAAGCAAATTCTTCTTTCTAAGTCATAGTGTTGAATAAGCTTGAAACGCTTAAAAATCATCTTTATTTTTGTTTAAACTTGGCAATTTGTCGCCATATTTTCGATCATTACAGGCCCTCTTCTTTTGAAAAACATTGCATTAAATCTATTGTGAATTACACCCGTCTTCCTGAGGACCTACTCTCTCCGCTACACACGACAATAAATCATAAAGTACACCACAAAGTACTTGAGATTACACTGTGCAACATGATTTCTGTCCTTGGGTAGCAACTCTTATTTTCTACCCCCACCCCTAGATAGTATGGAAAATGGCTAATATTTCCTTCAAACTTTGTTACATTTATTCAAACCCCATAGAATCTTACTCAACACATGCCTATGATGCTCCTCCACTACTCCTGCTCACGATCAAAGATGCTCATATTGTCAGCCACTAAGGAACATGCTCAAGAGATTAGGGTCAAGCAACTGACAAGCAAATTAGTGGTATTGAATAGAATATTTGCTATAACGATATTTCTGCTTCAGTAACTCGCTACTGAACCTGTCTGAAATGTAATGGAAAATAGGTCAATTTCAAAACATCGCTGTCCAAGTCACAGAAGCAAAGTTTGAAGGCAATATTAGTAATTTCCTTTGATTTCTAGACAGAAGCAAGTTGGAAATATCACTTACTGACCAAAGACCAAAATAATAATAATAATAATAATAATAATAATGATAATAATAATAATAATAATAATAATAATAATAATAATAATAATAATAATAATAATAATGACATTTTGTAACACAGTGTTATAGGCGCAGATCACAGCCAAAGACCAGTTTACACCACTAACTTCTTCATAACCATCATTAATACCTACAGTAGCATAACCACAACGACAATTACTATAATAACTTTTTTTACGCTACAGCCATCAACATCACTATAATCATCACCTTAACGACTCTAACCTACATATTTGACCACCGCCAACATCACAATAGCCACAACCACCATAATCTTTTCTGTCATTAACGCCATAATCAATTACAACCTCCACCGTCGCCGGCATATCCAGTGACATCGCCCTAAGTACCACAACCACCACCACCACTAAAATTTGCACTAACACCAACTTAGCTCCCCTTTCTACCAAATTATAAGACAATATTATATTTTTACAACTGACAGTCGGAGTCGGGTTATGGCAATGAAATTTGGCGGTTTTATTTCAATGAGAGTCGTCTGCTATTTTACTTTTGACAAAACTGGGAGAAATAGAGAGAGAGCAGAATATATGGAACGAGAGAGAGGGAGAGAAAGTATGAGATAGAGAGGGGGAAGAGAGAGATAGAAATCGAAATAACAATAATAGCCATATAACAGCATTAGTAAAGTATTTTTTAATAAAATAGCAAGGAAAGTTACAGCAGTAGTTGCAACAACGATAGCAGCTACAATAATAATAATAACAGCAACAACTACGACGGTAAGGACAAAAGCACAACGAACAACAACAATGATGATATAGGAACACAGAAGAAGGACGGAAGAGATAGAAAGGGATAAAGACGGGAAAAAGGAGAAAGATCTGGAAGAAGAAGAAGAAGAAGAAGAAGAAGAAGAAGAAGAAGAAGAAGAAGAAGAAGAAGAAGAAGAAGAAGAAGAAGAAGAAGAAGAAGAAGAAGAAGAAGAAGAAGAAGAAGAGTGAGGTGGATAGAACCAGGAAGGTCAAGAAAGAGTGGAGGAGGAGAATTAAAAGAAAAACTAAGACGGAAACAGGAAAGTGATCACATGGTAGTTTTATCGTCGCCGTCGTCGTCTTCGTTGTTGCAACTGTTATTGTTTTGTTCCAGGCGACGAATAGGCGGTGTAGTTACATTGATGGATGAAAAGCATTGTGGCATTCATTCCGTTTCTCCGAGTTCAAGTCGTATAATCGCTAATAGGGCTCAAAACCAGTGTACTTCCAACGCGAGGAGTTGTATGTTATTACAACACCGAACTCCTCGCTACATATCAACTGGTTTCTATAAAATATCAGCTACTTGTACCAATGTTTTACTGTTAGTGTTGTTACAGTATTCTCTCTCAATTGTATTTAACCAAGATGCATTCAAAGGTTGAAATCCCTCTTTTCGTTCCAAATTTTTGACCAGAATGATTGTAGATTTTCTTGGGAGGGAGCTTTTTTAATGGTAATATTTTCCTTTATGGCGGCGAGCTGGCAGAAACGCTAGCACACCGGGCGAAATGCTTAGCGGTATATCGTTTGCTGTTACGTTCTGAGTTCAAATTCCGCCGAGGTCGATTTTGCCTTTCATCCTTTCGGGGGTCGATTAAATAAGTAGCAGTTACGCACTGGAGTCGATATAATCGACTTAATCCGTTTGTCTGTCCTTGTTTGTCCTCTCTGTGGGTAGTAAAGAAATAGGTAATATTTTCTTTCCTCATCTCTCTGTACAATGCTTGTGAGTTATAAGCAAGCTTACGATTGATATTGGCACGTTCAAATATTCTCATACATACGTATGTATGTATGTATATATCTACGTACGTAAGCTTATGTGCATGCATATATGTATGTATGTATGTATGTATGTATGTATGTATGTATGTATGTATGTATGTATGTATGTATGTATGTATGTATGTGTGCAGATTTGTATGTTTTGCTTTAAGTATATCTTCTCATGCAGATACGCATATAATAAGACATGCCCATATATATTTAAATGATAAACTTCGGGAAAGCTTTACAGATTTTTACAGTTCCAGTGACGGCTTGAATCTGTAGTCTTTGAATCAGTTGTCGCCTTTCTGGTTTTGAGAAGCCTAATTTCTCAAGACTGGTATTTAGGCAGTGTGTTACATAGCCCAGTGCCCCAATAATTACAGGTATAAACCTGAACATGTAATCTGGATAGAGTAACTGTAGATTTCTCAATAGTCCAGCGTAAGTGTTCTCTTTTTCACATTATATATCTGTTGGGCAGCTGATTTCCACAACTGTACTGTTTCTCTTCTCTATCCCAAATCATTATAACAGGTTCAGTGGCGGCTCGTGTATAGCCATTGTGGAACTGCAGCACCCTCTATTTCCACTCAATATTATCGATAGCATTCAATATAACGAGTCCTTTTTCTTCAATTCTTTCTTTAAGCTTTTATAATATAAGCTTAATGTCAGTAGCCATCCCCTAGTTTACGAAAAAAAATACAAAAATCCCCGTATAGAACTGTGCGCATCACAGTTCCAGCGACCCGATGCTTGGCTGTGGTGCGCATGCTCACATGTCCGAGACGGGCAGTTTCACGCTAGGGAGAGACAACACTGTCGTTCACGCAGTGCCGGTGAAAGGTAGTGTTTCTTTTTGACTCTGCGTGTGTTGTGCTTAAAAACGTGTTTATATTCTTGAATGTGATAAGGTGTAGAATTAGATTATCATCCTGCTTCCAGCTTCAGTGTTGCTGCCAGAATTTGAAAAATAGGGCTGATTTTCCCACCTTATTTTGTTATTTAGGGGAATTTTTGAAAAACAAGGGGGAATTCGTGGTGATGTTCAGTGAACAAATTAAACATTCAACCCGGCAGTGGCTAAAACGCGAACCGATCAAGTTTATGTATAAATATTCTTTTTATATGTTTGTTCCTTTTACACAATATTAAAAAAACGGCTAAAAATTTTCTGAAGCAGCACCGTAACTAATTTTATATAACTATATGAGCCATCATTGATCAGGTCTTTCGTGTTTAGAAGCATTCAGTTCATAAGTCCAAGAAAAATTAGCTTTGTAGTTACGGTTCCTTCAATAACCACAGTTAGAAGGAATCTGTTTACCTGTTGAGCTGTTATTTTCGTTCTGTTCCTTGGTTGTGTTGTTGATGATGTTGTGTCTAGTCATGCTGTTTGTAGAAACTCCCTGCATGGGAAATTCCATGTATGTATGTATGTATGTATGTATGTTATGTCAGGTCACTTTTGAGTGCTACTGGTAACATGTAACCCAGTACAACCTGTTGCATGGTCGGGTCGTCGGCGACTACACCGGCAACCCCACCAAGCTTGCTCGGTGAGGAGGGTGTTTATTAGACACCCTGCGGGATGAAAAACAAAACCCGTCAAAGGGCGGAGGAACTCTTGAGAGTCAACGGCCATCCAATAAATGTCTTAAGGCTGTATCATGCGCGGAGGCATAGAAATAATCGGACTGAATACCCGATCGCGCGGTTAAACCATTGGGAGTGAAGGACTCCTAGCCTTTGTTAGGGCATCCTTCTAGGAGAAGGTAACTCAGGTAACTGGGATAACTCCGATATAAAACCTGGGGCTCAGTGGTTACCGATGATGTTGACTTGTTCTTCTTTTCGGATTATGGCTGCTGTTGCTTAATGAGTGGGATTGACTCAGCGCACAGCCTTTCCTCACTTTAAAAAAAAATCTTCTTGCACAGGCATTGCACGATAACAACATTGTTTAAGCTTCGTGCAATGGCCATACTGAATAACAAGGGGGCAGCCACCATGTATGTATGTATGTATGTATGTATGTATGTATGTATGTATGTATGTATGTATGTATGTATGTATGTTTGTATGTATGTGTGTAAGTATGTATGTGTGCATGCATGTATGTATGCGTGCATGTATAAATGTATGTGTGTATATATATATATATACATATATATATATATATATATATATATATATATATATATATATATATATATATATATATATGTATAATATATATGATAGATCGATAGCCACTACACACATTTTTTTCTCTCCTTGTTTCTTTCTGTGTCCCTTTCTGTGGAAGAGCGTAGGCTCGAAACGTTAAAGACTTTTTCATTTCCCGAGCGTTATACTAATACATCTGTTTGCTTTCTACATCACCTGTATTCGTCTATTATTTTTTCATGAATTCTCCCACTATATATATATATATATATATATATATATATACATATATATATACATATATATATACATGTATATATATATATATTATATACATATATATATACATACATATATATACATGTATGCGTATGCGTGCGTGAAAGTGTGTGTGTGTGCGCGCGCGCGTGCATGCGTGTGCGTGTGTGTGAAAATAGTTAATAAAACAATAGAATAGCAATATATCAAATTCATATATTCCTTCGATAACTTGTCTTACAGATATTTCATTTATTTTATTTTATTTTAATGTCGCTGAAAGGCTGAAAATCTAGGTTGAAAACATCTTCGACTTAACAGTTTCCAAATTAGTATATATTAATTAAAATCAAATAAGATATTAAACAAAGCTACTTAAGCCTTCGGAATAACAGATAAACAAGAGACTTTCACTTTTACCGTATTACTGCTATAATTACTGTTTTACTATATAAACAAATTTTGCTCGGAATTGATTTATCGTCAACATCGAGAACAGATCGTTTTTAATATTAATTAGTGTAGTACATACATTGCATTTTAATTAATATATATATTTTTAATTAGTATCATTTTCGACTATTATTAATAATTCACGTATTGGTAATAAATACGAGTTAGTCCCCTTGCATAGAAGAACCATGTACATACTTTTATATTTTATTTTTAATATATAAATCAATGATACCGATGTATTAGCTGTAAACAACTTTCGATTAACCATTAGAAGTTATTATATTCTTAATTATAATTTCAATGTCCTTCTGATCAGTTAAACTATGTGACCTATACAGTAAATCTTTTTTTTTTTTCATCCAATCCCGATTCGTTCTCTAAAACTTGCTTTTTCTTCCCTTGGTTGTACTTTCGTAGCATTTTTTTACTACAACTTTACAAATTACAGTAATTCCTCGTCATATCACTGTTCACCTATCGAAGTTTATTATTTAAGCTTACGTCGATTACTCCGTGGTGTTGCTTTGCATTTATAATAAAATAAATATATACAAATAATAAAAATGATTTTTAAAAATATACAGTATAGAACTGTTTCTACTTCGCGGATTTTCACCTATCGCGGTGGGTTTTGAACGTAACACCCGCGATAGCCGAGGGATTATTGTATTTCTATCATCTTATAGTTTTTACAAGTTATTTCTACCTTATGGCTTCCCAATTATTTAGGTAAGGCGGAACCTTATATTAATCATTACCTGGTACTTCGTCGGTTACAACGATGAGTGTTTCAGTTGATCTCAGTAACGGAACAACCTGTTCGTGAAATTAAAGTACCAGCGACTGAGTACTGCACAAACACCCGTACCCTCAACACAGTTCTCAGGAAGAATCAGCATGAGAAAGGATACGACAAAGCTGATCGCTTGATTTACAAGTACAACTTATTTTTGTCAGATGACTGGATAGGAGCAACGGGAAATAAAGCGCCTTGCTCAAGGACGCAGTGCACCGAGGTGGGGTCGAACTCATGACTTTACGATCGTGAGCTGACTACCCTAACCACTAAACCATGCGCCTTTACAGGGACTTTAAAGAGGGCAAAGCTCCCTCCGGTCATGAATGACCATGGGATTGGGTAAAGACCCCCTTCGATCATGAATGACCATGGGATTACGAGAAAGTCCGGGCAAGGTTGTTTTATGGAAGACCAGCAGTCACTGATGCATACCAGCTTCCCCTCTCTACATCACCAATGTTATCTGAGGGAAAGGCAAAAGTCAGCACAGCTTCGCACCAGTGATGTTGCAACGCATTTCAATAGCTGAGTGAACTGGAGCAACGTGAAAATAAAGTGTCTTGCTCAAGAACACAACACACAGTCCGGTCCGGGAATCGAACTCACTACTTCATGATTGTGATGCCGACGCTTTAACTACTGAGCCTATTTATTGTATTTGTAGAATATACGACGCACTTTTTATTATTATTTTTAAATATATCAAATAAATTGCTCTGCGTCTAATATGGCAGTATCCCGGATGGAAAACCGTGTGCCATAGGCCCGATAGCGGGATGAACAGAAGTCAGCTAGGCACAATAATTGTTACTAGCAATGAAATATTAAAACAAGTCTCTTGCCACAAACTTACAATAAATTACTTACAGAACATCGGCAGTTATGTAGGCAGGTCATGTCATCTCATTTTATCTCCTTGCCCAGCATACATAACACACAGCTGATATGTGTCAACATTATCTTATGACTGACTTGCTTTAATTTTAATTATGTAAATGAAAATTTTCCAACAAAGATGAAAGAAGTGTTGAACTTTCATACGCTTCTAGCTATTTGCAATGAGTGGATGACGACAAAATCATAGCGGTAGTGCACACCTCTCAGTTGGCCGATCGCTGTAACACAAAATAATGTAGCCAAAAATAGGAATTTTACATACTGCATGGCAATTCTCGTGGACAAAATCTGAAAGAAGATATTATTCGTATTACGTAATTTATACAGGATATTCGGGCTAAAGTTGACAGTCAGCATAACAAGAAAAGAAAACATAATAGTCCGTCCAAAATTAAAGTACAATAATACCTCACTTTACGAGGACCCTCTTTAAAAGATCCCGGGTTTACGAGTCTTATTTTTCAAGCACAAGATCCAAATTTTGAACGAAGTGCAAGTTTCTACAACCATAACAAATGTTTCTGCATGTTACCGAGAAATTTATAGAGAGCGAAATAAAGCGTTTAAGCAAACAACTCTAGACTTGTTTTTTAAAACGAAACCTACAAGTCCGTGTACGAGTGCTTATGAATCGGCGATCACGTCTACAAGTGATGGTGTGTGCGAGTCTAGTGCGAGTGAAAGTGATTTAGAAAACGATTATAATCTACTATATAAAATCCGTTCAGTCTGTCTGTGAGCGTGTCTTCTAGACTCTCGGGCATCCTCCATCCGATTGCGCTCAAATCTGATATGTAGATACCGACGGTATCAGGGCGTGTATAAGTCTTGAAAAAATTACAAAAATCGATTCCAGTCAAGAATGCGATCGATAAAACCGTTTTTGTCCTGCTTTTCTTCCGTCAACTTGTACATAACTGCACCTTACATTTTTTTGTTGTTTTAGTACTGCTTAAAGGCACGTTTCTTTCCTGCCAAGCTTACTATTTAAATCATGTTTGTGTTCTCCCAGTCAACAGCCTTATCATTACTGGTACTTTAAACTCTTCGGTTGCATATTTGTGTGAATAAAATCGTTTTTCTTTGGAATAGAAAAAAATCTATCTTTATTTCTTCCTTTGCTGGTGTCTCAAATTTAGGTTTAATCAGTGTTTCTCAAAGAGGAGGCCTATGGGACGGTCGGACAAGTTGTTTTGAGAAAATTTGGTTTAAATGTTTGACGGGGGTCGTTTATTATAAATGATCTTGACATTCTTTTTACTTTGCATAAAATATTCTTTACATTCTACAGCTGTTTTGTCATTGATTTACGAGTGTCATAAATTTTATAGGTAAAATATTTTTGTGGGAACGAATTAGGTTTTATAACATTGCTACTATGAGAAATTATTGCTCTGCTTTACAAGGTTTCGCTTTACGAGCGGTCTCCAGGAATAAATCAACTTGTATATCGAAGCATTACTGTATTTTAAAATATCAAAATAATGAATATCAACTAGATGATGACTGAGAGATAGCAGTTTACTCTAAGTAGTCGCTCTCATCTTCCCCCACGACTCAAGACGGCTACAGAACCTAGCGCATGCGTTTCTCACTATGTCCCTGGAAAGATCTACGAACTCCTCATTAATCTTGGTCACAAGTTTCGTCTTGATGTTGCAGACAGTGCGTTGGTGTCTTTCTAGCCAGGTTTTGACCACAGTCTCCTGTAATTTAACATCACCGTCGAGATTGACCCCAACTTCCTGTTCAAAAATGCTGGGGTGAATTCGGGTGTTCGGACACAATCAGAACGACTACTGTGTCCCATCCTGTTGGCCATGTTTTTGGCTTTGTAGTCTCGTTGCATTTTTCCTTTGCAAGCCACCTTCAAATATTTTTAAATGAGTGTATAGAGAAACACAGAGTTTGTTTATTTTTTCTACAAAATAGGAAATACGTCTTATACGCCGGAAAAAATGGTGATTTTTATTTTTGCATGATGTCTTCAATTGTTGAGATTTTCTTTCTTAATAGATATGTGTGTGTATGTATATATGTATGTGTAAATTCATGTATGTATCAATATATGTATGCATATTTGTTTGCATGTTTGTAAGTATGAATGCACATGTTGTTTGCTAAAGCCACGAAACGACGAAACTGCGAAGTTACTATCAGCTTTTACTGTATAAGAATAGTTTTATGGTTTCATACTTTTTACTATACTTAGTGGCCATTCACTTAGCGTGTTTAAATGTACACACACACACACACTTTCTTGTTTAATAGTATTGTGTACCTATATACGCTGAACATACACTGAAAGAAGTACTCAATACGAATAAAAATGACATTTATTTTCATTATTAATGGAGACTCTGGCTAAAATGCTTAGCGCTCTGAGTTCAAATTCCGTCGAGGTCGGCTTTGCCTTCCATCCTTTCGGGGTCGATGAAATACGTACCAGTGGTGCTCTGGGATCGATGTAATCGACTAGCCACTTCCCCTAAAAACTTCAGGGTCATGTGCCTTTAGTAGAAAGGATTACTAGATGAGATTATTTACTTCAAAGTTTCATTGGTGTTGGTTTCATAAAAAGTACGTAATAAATACAAACATACATAAACTCATACACACAAATAATTTGGCACTCCGTCGGTTACGGCGACGAGGGCTCCAGTTGATCCGATCAACAGATCAGCCTGTCTGTGAAATTAACGTACAAGTGGTTGAGCACTCCACAGTCACGTCTACCCTTAATGTAGTTCTCAGAGAGAATCAGCATGACACAGAATGTGACGAGGCTGGTCCTTTGAATTACAGGCACAACCTGTTTTTACTGGCTGAGTGGACTGGAAGAACGTGAAATAAAGTATCTTATTTCTTTATTGCCCACAAGGGTCTAAACATAGAGGGGACAAACAAGGACAGACAAAGGGATTAAGTCAATTACATTGACCCAAGTGCGTAACTAGTACTTAATTCATCGACCCCGAAAGGATGAAAGACAAAGTCGACCTCGGCGGAATTTGAACTCAGAACGTAAAAACAGACGAAATACCCACTAAGCATTTCACCTGGCGTGCTAACGATTCTACCAGCTCGCCGCCTTAGTGAAATAAAGTATCTTGCCCAAGGACACAATGCGCCCCCTGCCCCCCGTGTATCGAACTCACGACCTTTCGATCATGAGCCGAATACCCATCATCACTAATCCACGCACCTTCACCCAACAAAAAAAGACACAACCACTCTCTCTCTCTCTCTCTCTCTCTCTCACACACACACACACACACACACACACACACACACACACACCCACACACACATTTTGAGCTTGAATTCTCGTTTAAGGTTTATGTGCCTTTCAACCATCTGAAGCCAATAAAATAATACTTGAGTCAGTGAAACTGTGTGCAACACCGGTGTGCGTGTGTGTTATTGTGTTTGTGCGCGGGCGTGCATGCCTTTGTGTTTGTCCTCATACTGCTTAGCGTTTTGTTTACGTTTTCGCAACGTAGCAATTCGGCAAAAGACACCGACAGAACAAGCGCCAAACTTGTGAGATAAATACTGGGGTCGATTTGATCGATTACACTATTCAATGCAGTGCTGCAGCATGGTCGCAGTCCAGTGACTGAAACAAGTGAAAGAGTACATATATTTCGTACTATATTCAGCATTACCATTTCTTTTTGAATAGGTGTTGACGTGTTATGTTTTACGAAAACCTGGGTCTTAAAATATGTGTAGTTAAGAAGCTTGTTTTGCGACTACGTGGTTTTAAGTTCAATTCTACTGTGCGGCACCTTAAGCCCTGGATCGACCAATGTCTTATGAATGGATACAGTAGACGGAAACTGTGTGGAAGCTTGTTATGTATGCGTATGTGTGTCTTTGTGATTGTCCCAACACTGCTTTACAACCGATGTTGGCTTGTTTACGCCACCGTAACTGAGCGATTCGACAAAAATGACGGATAGAATAAGGACCCAACTTAAAGAATATGCGCTGCAATCTATTTATTCGACTAAACCCTTTAGGGTAGAGCCCCAGTATGGCCGCAGCTCAATGACTGAAACGAGTAAAAGATAAAAGATTTGAATAAAAAACTGAGAAGCAAAAACAAAATGGCGCTGTTTTGTTCTTTGTTTTTCTAACTGAATTTACATAACTTCTAATTTTAAAACACAGACACAGCTATTTCTTTTTACATCTGCCCAAATCGTTTGTTTCTTAAATCGAACAGAGACAAATTAAATTTTCTTTCAACTCACAAGTCGGATTATTTCTAATTTTATTAATGTTATTGAATATATTTTGTCAATTTAGCAAATTAAACAGATTTTAAAAAGCACGATGAAACAATATGCTAAGGTCACACGCTATGTTTCTCAACTGTTATGAAAGCGTATGTTTCCTCTCTCCCTCTCTCTTTCTTCTTTCATTTCCTTATTCTTCCCGACTTTTGTTACTGGCCTGGCCATTCTCTAGTGTTGCTGATACTTCATTCATAAACTGGAGGTGTGAAAAATAATTCCAGTGCAATTATTGGCATTATTGAGCTGGCTTTGTGTTTATACATACACTAGCAGCATAGCCCGGCGTTGCCCTGGTATGTAAGAGCCCCTAGTAGGCAACGACTAATCCCAATCTAGTCCTTTCCCTCTAGGGAACGAAGGCGCATGTGTAGGTTGCAATGTCTTCTCTTCACTCGAATACTTCTGTGTATACGATGTTCCTAGCTGTCCCTTTGGACGAAAACATGAAAACATCATTGCGCCTCCCAACGCCTGAACAGCCCAGGTAGAGTTGACCGTGGGCGAAGCACTGTTCGCCCAACTGTAACCCAGCGATTTGTAGCGTTTGGCCTTGGGATTTATTGATGGACATTGCGAAGCAGAGTTTAACAGGAAACTGAGAACGCCTGAAGTGGATTGGTAGGTCAGCGCCCGACGGTTGAAGGTGCATGCGTGGAATGAAGACGTCCTCTCCCTTCCCACAACCGGTAACTATTGTGGCCGTTATTAAATGTGGTGGAAAATGTTTCACAACCAGACGTGTGCCGTTGCACCGTTTAGGTGGAACCAAATTCCTGATGAGCATAATGGGCGCACCGACTTTTAACTTCAGGATGTGTGGCGGCAGGCCTGGCGGTTCAAGTGAATTCAGGAATTCAACAGGATAATCGGCAAGCTCGGCGGGGTCTGCTGTCCTATCAATAGATTTGTAGACGTGGACATCACCAGGAATAGCTGCAAGTGGCTGGATATTGATGGAGTTGAGAGTTAAAAAGGTCGAGTTGCGTCCCCTAGACAGTCTGTGGTTTGTGTTTCTGATTCTCGACCCCATGTCGAATTTATCGATTTTTTTCAGAATTGGAGGAACTTTTCAAAATTTTCGCTGCGTTAGTTTTGAATTATGACATTGGGCTATGTGTGTGTCAAGTTTCATCAGAATCGGTTGAAAGCCGTGGTCAGGGTGAGGGTACAACCTGACAGACACACAGACACACAGACAGACAAACTGCCGTTTATATATAGAGAGATACAGGCATGGCTATGTGGTAAGAAGTTTGCTTCCCAACCACATAGTTCCCGGCTCAGTCCCACTGCGTAGCACCTTGGGCTAGTATCTTTGACTATAGCCGCAGGCCGACCAAAGCCTTGTGAGTGGATTTGGTAGGCGGAAACTGAAAGAAGCCCGTCGTATATATGTATATATATATATATGTATGTGTGTCTTTGTGTCTGTGATTGTCCCCTCGTCATCGTTTGACAACCGATGTTGGTGTGTTTATGTCCCCGTATCTTAGCGGTTCGGCAAATAAGACCGATAGAATAAGTACTCGGCTTACAAAGAATAATTCCTGGGGTCCATTTGTCCGACTAAAATGACGGAAACAAATAAAAGAATACATACATACATATAGACAGACAGACAGACAGACGTAACACTGCCTAATTTCTCAATCTTCAGGAATTAGGCTTCTCAATACCAGGAAGGAGAAAGCTTATTCGAAGACTTCAGATCGAATCCATCACTGGAATTGTAAAAATCTGTAAAACTTTCCAGAAGTTTAGCATTTAAATATATATGAGCACGTCTAGATAAGAAACTAAATGCATGAGAATACATGTATAAAGCAAAACATACAAATCTGCACATATACATGCAATCAAAAGTCCAGGAAAATGAGAACATTTATGGCAAATTAATGCAGAACTTACAGCTGTTGTTCCCTGATTACGAATTCTCATTTGTGCTTAACCTAGAAGTGCTCGGTTTCTTGGGAAAAGAGCAGAAGAAACTGATGCGGGGAAAGAACAAAAGAAAAGGCGACGAGCTGGCAGAAACGTCAGCACTCAGAAATTACGTTCTGAGTTCAAATTCCGCCGAGGTCGACTTTGCCTTTCATCCTTTCGGGGGGCGATTAAATATGTACCAGTTACGCACTGGGGGTCGATATAATTGACTTAATCCGTTTGTCTGTCCTTGTTTGTCCCCTCTGTGTGTAGCCCCTTGTGGGCAGTAAAGAAATAGGTATTTCGTCTGTCTTTACGTTCTGAGTTGAAATTCCGCCGAGGTCGACTTTACCTTTCATCCTTTCGGGGTCGATAAATTAAGTACCAGTGAAACACTGGGGTCGATGTAATCGACTTAATCCCGTTGTCTGTCCTTGTTTGCCCCTTCTATGTTTAGCCCCTTGTGAGCAATAAAGAAATAAGAAACTGATGCGGATCCTGCAAATCCAATTTGTTAGTGGCACAGTGAAGATTTGAAAACTATTCCAAAAACGATTGTGGTTTCGATTCCTGGACCGGGCGACACGTTGTGTTCTTGAGCAAAACACTTCCTTTCACGTTGCTCCAGTCCACTCAGTTAGCAAAAATGAGTAACGCTGCGATGGACAGACGTCCCGTCCAGCTGGGGAACACATACGCCATAGAAACCAGGAAACCTGGTCCATGAGCCTGGCTAGGCTTTAAAAGGGCGCATTTATTTATTTACAATAATATATATGCTGTCTTAAGACATGGACATTACTGAACAGTTGCCCAGGGACATCACAAGTTTAAGGGCCCGATTTTAATCTATATATGGTGTGGCTTCTTCTCAATAAATAACTACTGTGGGAACCAGAGCATTGATTTGCCTGGTGGTTTATAATACTGCTAAGATGGCCTTGCAATACTATCGACATGAAACGCAGTCTCTCCCGTACTCGTGATTGCTACATCACATCACACTTCGAAGGTTATGAATTTGCAATCTTAGAACAGGAGATTGCAACGAAATGCCTAATAAACAAGAGAGAGACAACGGAGCTCTTGGAGCTCCAAGATGCAACCGATAATAAAGCATGCTTCTTACCACATAGCCATGCCTGTCCCTACGCCCATCATGACTGCGCCTACAGCCACCCCTGATGCACACACACACGCGCGCCTCTTCCTCTCTTGCCACTGACCATTCCGAGCATGATGTTCTTCTCCAGGGATTTTCTCCGCATAATATGACCGAAATATGCCAATCTACGCTTGGTGATCCCAGCTTCTAGCGACATTTTCGGCCTTAACTGCTTAAGAACTTCTCCATTGGTGAGCCTCGCTGTTTATGCAATCCGCAAAAATCTTCTCCAACACCAAAGCTCGAATGCATTAATTCTCTTCTGGTCAGCTTTCTTTAGTGTCCAGGTCTCGCATCCATATGTTGCTATTGGGAAGACAATTGCATTCACCACTCTGCATTTGGTAGCGAGTCTTATGTCTCTACTCTTCCAGACCCTGCTCATGCTGACCATTGCCTCTCTGCCTAGAACTATTTGCCGTCTTATTTCTGGAGTTCAGTCACCATCTCGATTTATTTTTGAGCCAAGGAAGATGAAATTATCAACCACTTCAATCTCTTGATTATCGATCCTGATGCTGAAGTTTGTTGTGGCTGCTGTTGACATGATCTTCGTTTTCTTGACATTGAGGTACAGCCCAAATCTCTCTCTCTCTCTCTCTATATTATATATATATATAATATATATATATATATATAATATTATAAAATAATAAATATTAGGGAATAAATCCAAATTTACAGGGAAAAATCAGATTTAGGATTAAATCCAATTTTATAGTAAAATATTATAAAATATTATTAGAGACAAAACCACTATTTTGCAAAAAAAACAAGGAAAGACTTAATCAATACATAAAATTTTAATAAATAGTCAAAAAAACCGCCACTACAATTGTTTCTTGTCTTGATCGACAATCTTCAGGTGGACTTCCAATCTAAAATATCAATATTTTAAAATATAAAAATAATAATTTTAAAATAATTAAAGTATGAATGAAAAAATATAAATATATAATCCATATATAACCTATATATATCCATATATCATATATAAACAATATATAAACTAAAATAAACCTATCAACAATTAAATATAAAATAAAAAATATAAAATATAAAATATAAAACAAAACAAAAAAATAATAATAATATAATAATAAACTATATATACACCCATACACATATACCTAATTATATATAACCATATCTAACTACATACACTAAATCACACCCCTATATATATATCCCTATACATACACATAAAAACGTCTAGGCAACTATAAATAAATAAAATAGCTAAATACTTCAACACAATACTTATTCATACTCCCACACACACACACATACAACCCACATTCACGCTCTAGAAAACGGACATCACTTAAAATTATGAACGGAGAAATAGAATAAATGGAATTAAAAATTATATTCACTTGGTAAAACGAACACTACTTAAAAATTATGAATGAAACAATGCAATAAAACAACAGACATCGCAAATAGACACAAATTACTACGAATTCCTTAACAAACCTACCATGATAAACCAAAACTCATAAAAACATATAATGATAAAATCTCCCTTTACTAAACTCTATAACATACCTATATAGCAATCCCCCTAACCTAAACATTCACACACAAATACACACACGTAAACCACACACCACGACATATACAAATACCCACACCACTTACACATACCTATACATACATATAACCTCAACATATACTCCAAAAACCCACTCAACCCCACACAGACAAATAAACACAAAAATTATGAATGGATTCTTTTATAAAACTACCATGATAAGCTAAAACTCACAAAACATAAATGATAAAACCTCCCTTTACTAAACACTATAACATACTTATATAGCAATCCCTTTAACCTATACATTCACACACAAATACACACACGTAAACCACACACCCATAAAAATACAAACACCCACCCCACTCACACACACCACAAGTACATATAAGCCTCAACATATACACCAAACAAAATTACTTTACCAAGGAACTTAACATATGTATAAAAAGTATAACCGCTCTGGAACGAACATCTTTTAAAATAATGAATGGAGAAATGGAATAAATGGAATTAAAAATAATATTCACGTGGCAAAACGAACACCACTCAAAAATTATGAATGAAACAATGTAATAAAACAACCAACAACGAAAATAGACAAATTACCACGATTCCCTAAAAAAAACCATGATAAACCAAAACTCTTAAAAACATATAACGATAAAATCTCCCTTTGCTAAACTCTATAACAAACCTATATAGCAATCCCCCTAACCTAAACATTCACACACAAAAAACACACACGTAAACCACAGACCCACGACTTATACACATACCTATACTAACTTATAAACCTCAATATACACCAAAAACCCACTCCCTCCCCACACAGACAAATTAACACATACATCCCAAAACCTAAATAACAAACCCATATACACATTCACACACAAACACACACAACGCAAAACACACACACACAACAGATACTTATACTCCCTCACATATACGCATATACATACTCACTAAACTCGATATATACAACAATATTTACACACCCACACTCATACAGATAAATAAATTATACAACTAAAAACTCACACACAATCTCATATACATAAACACTCCAATAAAAAACAACATTAAATACATCGTAATTAACCAGAATATCAAAAATAACAATATGACATAAGGAGAAATAAAATACATACTTACAAGTCAGTTTCAAATTATGAAGTGAAATTAAATTCTTAGCCGTTAAAAAAACCAAACCAAAATTACGTTACCATAGAAATATAACTTATGTAAAAAAAGAATACGCGCCATGGAAAGTAAACGTCATTTAAAATTATGAATGGAGAAATAGAATAAATGGAACTAAAAACTATATCCACGTGGCAAACCAACACTACTTAAAAAAATTTATTATGAATGGATTCTTTAATAAAACTACCATAATAAATTATTATATACAATTATGAGCTTTAGCTCATCTTAGCAGCTCTAACAAACAACTTGCAGTAACCCAAATCTATTCTCGATACCTGCCTTACTACTACACTATTCCATTCCCAATTCCAAGCAACGCTAGCCCACCACCCGGTTACAATTCCCAACTCCACCCATTCATTCACAATTTCAACGACGTTCAACTCCACAGCGCTACATATAAGCCTCAACATATACACCGGAGATTCGCTTTCAATCCGTGCGGATGGGTGAGAGTATACATTGAGTGTAGTGATGGGGCTCCCATTACTATACACATTTGTACCTGTGTGGTAGTCTCCATGTGTATATTCACGCACGGGTATAAATGCAGGGGGTACACGCGCACGGCATGTACGTGTACCCCCTCACATGTACATATGCATGCTAGTTGGGCTCGATATGTGCAACAATGTAATCGCGCCCGCATACATGCATATGGGCGAGTTGCACACAATCAAAATACGCACACGTGTGTGTGTGCGTTCCCTGGTTGTGCAATTCACCCATCTGGGTGTGAATGGGTGTAAGCGTATTGCTGTGGATGTCGAGCTTGATACGTATGTATATGAGTGTGTATTGGGGGGTTGTACGTATTTATTGTGTGCATGTGCTTCACGCACGTGCGTCCATGTATGGATGAATATATTGGGATTGCTATGTGGGTGTAAATTGGGTATAGAGGGGGGAGTTTTGTCATTGTATGGGGTAGGTTTCATTTGTGATGGTGGTTTGTTGGTGATTTTTAATATGTTCTGTATATTTGGGTTAGTTATGTATTATTCTAGTGTGTATAATTGTATACATATGATTGGTGTGAGTGGGATTACGCCCATTTTGGGGGATGTATGTGTTTATTTGTCCGTATAAGGCGGGAGTGGCCGTTTGGTGTACATGTTGAGGCTCACATGCAATTCCAGGTACGCGCGAATGAAGTGGGCACTTATATTTGTAATGGGTGTGTATACTTTATTATAACAGACAATACCCAAATAAAATCTGTCAATTCAACATACCAAATAAAAAACAAAAAACAAAGGGATCGTAAACATTCACACATACATACAAAACTCAATAAAACACCACTAAATAACACCCATCAACATATAAATATATCCTCCAAAATACATATAACAAATGCATAATAAAAATACATAACAAAATAAAATTAAAATAAAAAAATATATAAATAAAGAAAATAAAAAAATCTAATATAAATTATTAAAGTTTTAACATACCATAAACTGTTATATTAATATACATTAAAAATGAACTAATTAAAACAAAGAAATATCAATAAAGACTAACTATAATTAAAGCCTAGACTACATAACCAAAAAATATATTATCTAAACTAATTTAAACTAAACTAAAGTAACCTAATAGGGAACTATTATTGCTATTTATCATGAAACTTATTATATAGGTAAAGTAACTTATGTCTGCATTTTATTTTGCGCTCTTCACCAGTATTAAGTAAATTATCATACTTATAAAATAAAATTTCTTTAAACTCATTAGAGCATAAATAACAACAATTAGCTCCTATAGTATATGATTTAGTTTTACAAATTATTTCCCAATTAAACTATAATTAATATTTAGTGATTTAAGACTCCAAATGTACTTACTAAGTCCGGTTGAGTTGATTAAGTTTTTATTTTTAAAAGAATTCATATGTTGTGCGATTCTTAGTTTTATTTTTGAGGAAGTAGAACCTATATAAACCGCTTTTGGGTAATTATTATTCTTAAAGTTATTATCATGTAATGTAACTATACATTTACACTACATCGTTAATATCACAATTATTATTTAATATACAATTAGATTTATCTCTACATGTACAATTAATATAAGTCTTATCATTATTAATATTTATCAAATAATTTCTTTTTATAAAAATTATTCAGTTTATATTTATTAAATGAAGAAATAATGTTACCAACATTATTAGTGGTAGAATAACCAACTCCAAAATTATTAAAAGAGAAAATGTTTCTATATTTACGATTATCTCTAATAAATAGTTCTATAACATCTAAAATCTCTTTAATAATATTCGTTTTTACTTGATCTCCATAAGGAACTATTAACCATATTTTATTCTTAATAACCTTATTATTATTATCATTATTATAATATATTTATAATTCTTTATTTTATTAAAATTATTATCAAAATTATATCTATGTACAGCATTTAAGGAATTATTAATATTATTAATTTTATCAATATAATTATTATAATAATTATTAAATTTATTTTTATTTTTATTATTCTTATTTATATTATTATTATTATATTATTATTATTATTATTATTATTCTTATTTATATTTTTATCATTTTTATTATTTTTTTTATAATATCTATTATTTTTACCACTAAACCTAACAAAATTATAATTATTATTAGAAGTGTGGTTTACGTGTGTGTTTTTTGTGTGTGAATGTTTAGGTTAGGGGGATTGCTATATAGGTTTGTTATAGAGTTTAGCAAAGGGAGATTTTATCGTTATATGTTTTTAAGAGTTTTGGTTTATCATGGTTTTTTTTGTGGAATTCGTGGTAATTTGTCTATTTTCGTTGTTGGTTGTTTTATTACATTGTTTCATTCATAATTTTTGAGTGGTGTTCGTTTTGCCACGTGAATATTATTTTTAATTCATTTATTCCATTTCTCCATTCATTATTTTAAAAGATGTTCGTTTCCAGAGCGGTTATACTTTTTATACATATGTTAAGTTCCTTGGTAAAGTAATTTTGTTTGGTGTATATGTTGAGGCTTATATGTACTTGTGGGTGTGTGTGAGTGGGGTGGGAGTTTGTATTTGTTATGGGTGTGTGGTTTACGTGTGTGTATTTGTGTGTGAATGTATAGGTTAAAGGGATTGCTATATAAGTATGTTATAGTGTTTAGTAAAGGGAGGTTTTATCATTTATGTTTTGTGAGTTTTAGCTTATCATGGTAGTTTTATAAAAGAATCCATTCATAATTTTTGTGTTTATTTGTCTGTGTGGGGTTGAGTGGGTTTTTGGAGTATATTTGAGGTTATATGTATGTATAGGTATGTGTAAGTGGTGTGGGTATTTGTATATGTCGTGGGTGTGTGGTTTACGTGTGTGTATTGTGTGTGTGAATGTTTAGGTTAGGGGGATTGCTATATAGGTATGTTATAGAGTTTAGTAAAGGGAGATTTTATCATTATATGTTTTTTATGAGTTTTGGTTTATCATGGTAGGTTTGTTAAGGAATTCGTAGTAATTTGTGTCTATTTGCGATGTCTGTTGTTTTATTGCATTGTTTCATTCATAATTTTTAAGTAGTGTTCGTTTTACCAAGTGAATATAATTTTTAATTCCATTTATTCTATTTCTCCGTTCATAATTTTAAGTGATGTCCGTTTTCTAGAGCGTGAATGTGGGTTGTATGTGTGTGTGTGTGGGAGTATGAATAAGTATTGTGTTGAAGTATTTAGCTATTTTATTTATTTATAGTTGCCTAGACGTTTTTATGTGTATATATAGGGATATATATATAGGGGTGTGATTTAGTGTATGTAGTTAGATATGGTTATATATAATTAGGTATATGTGTATGGGTGTATATATAGTTTATTATTATATTATTATTATTTTTTGTTTTGTTTTATATTTTATATTTTATATTTTATATTTTATATTTAATTGTTGATAGGTTATTTTAGTTTATATATTGTTTATATATTGATTATATATGGATTATATATAGGTTATATATGGATTATATATTTATATTTTTTCATTCATACTTTAATTATTTTAAAATTATTATTTTTATATTTTAAAATATTGATATTTTAGATTGGAAGTCCACCTGAAGATTGTCGATCAAGACAAGAAACAATTGTAGTGGCGGTTTTTTTGACTATTTATTAAAATTTTATGTATTGATTAAGTCTTTCCTTGTTTGTTTTGCAAAATAGTGGTTTTGTCTCTAATAATATTTTATATATATATATATATGCGTATGTCTATTGTTCCGCATAATTATATGATAAACTGAGTGGAAACGGATCGTAAGAGGATTCCTGTTGAAATGAATTAGTAGTAGTACTGAAAATAGGTGTAAGTATAATAATTACAGAGATTGAAATATAAGTAAAAATAACGGCCACTTTATTGTGCTGTGTAAACTTTAGCACGTTTATCCGGTAATCAAAAGATGCAGCTTGCGGTGTGTCTTAATACATCCGTCGCTATGTTTTGATCTCTACCTCTCGTCATTTACACCTGCTTATATGTCTGTGTGCATACATGCATACAAATATACATACATATATGTGTGTGTATGTATGTATGCATACGCACACATACAAACATATATATATATATATATATATATACACATAGATATATACATATCAGTATAAATATACATATTTACATACAAACATATATATATATTGCATTATATATATACATAAATATACACATATATACATATATATACACACACGTATATGTATACATATGTATATACAAACACATGTATATATATCTATGTATATACAAACATATACATATATATAAATATATATATATATATATATATACACATACACATATATATAAATGCATATATATATGTATATGTATATATACATATAGATATATAGACACACACATATATATATATATATATATATATATATTGATATTATATATACGCATATAGATGTGTGTGTATATCTATCAATCTATCCATGTACCTATTTATCTATATGTATGTATGCCTGCATATTGTCTATGTACCTATATATATATATATATATATATAATATATATATATATATATTATATATATATATATATATAATATATATATATATAATATATATAATATATATATATATATATATACACACACACACACACACACCACACACACACACATATATATATACATGCTATATATGCTACGTATGCATATATTAGCAAAGATAATAATTAGAACAATACATCATGTCCTGAGAGGATATGATATATTATTCCATCTGACATAGAAAATGGTGTATTGTTGTTCCGTGTTACACAGGTGACATTTATCATCCAATGTGACAGGTTTTATAGATATTCCATTCCATGCATATCGTAATGATAGCTGATTCTTCAACATAAATTGTTGTTGCTTCTTTGCTAGTTAAGCTACATAATTTTTTTTTCATCAAACTACGAATAGTTTGTTATTTAAATGTAGAACATTCAGTTCATGGAAATACTGAAGAGGGGAATATATTCATGGTTCTTCAAAATTGTCATTTGATTTGCCATTTTTATGTCCATTTTGGCAGTTACCATAGCTATTGGAATTCTCATCCAGATTCTTACGAGAATTTCATTGCAACTCAAATGATTGATTTATTACTACAGAGGCCACCATATTCTGCCGTGGCATTGAGAAACTTTTCGTTAGTTAGAAAGATAGCGTGCAATATTAATATATGCTTTCTGCAACTGCCTTGTGATATTCAACAGTCACTGCAGCTTTCTGGTCTTTAATGTTCTGCTACTGAATATCTGATTTTGCTCATGTTAGAGTAAGCGGTGATTTTTATTTTGGTTCCTGGTATTCTGTATGATCTATTGTGTGTAATAGTGAAAACAGGTCACGTTAGTATCTACTCAAATACTTACCTGAGTGAGACTGTAGTCAGGGTTCAGTTAATTGTACAGTTCTCATGCAAGCACATATATAGTTTACAGGTTGACTCCGTACTACACAACCCATAATAATGATAATGGCCGGGAGAAGGAGAGAGAGAGTCGCAGTATACGACGATGACAAGGCGACATGTTGTAAAATGAAGCAGATGAGAGGTGGAAATAATAGTAATGTCTCATATTAATGCAAGTCCACAGATGTCTTTTTCATTTTGTTTAGTTTTGTTAAGGAGGTATAGAGCCGAAGTCGATATAATCTACACCAGAGTATGATGATAAATACAAGGATAGTGGTACAACATAAAAGTGGCACAGCAACAACTTTTTTTTTTCTTTTTTTTTTTTTGATTTTTTACAAATCTCAAGAAATATCAAATTTTCAGTTTTGCTTTTCTAAAAGAAAATTTTCCTCTTCATCGTGACGACGACGACGATGATGATATATCCTATAAAAGCAGTCAACTGACAAGAGTCATTTCAGCGACAGTTACAATACTCACTTTCAGCATTTGTTCCAACTTTCTCCACTCTGAGTTCAAATCCCGCCGATGAAAGTCAACCTTGCCTTTCATCCTTCCTTGATCGATAAATAAAGTACCAATCCATGATGATGGTTTGGTAGAACTGTAAGAACGCCATGCTTGATGCCATCACATCGCTTCTTCTAGATCCTTGCATTCTGAGTTAAAATCTCACAATGGCCTGCTCGAGGGTGGGTTGGGGTTAGACATAATCCGTCCCTTGGTTTAACACCACCAACAAGCACCTGGGATGGTTTTAGTGGAGGCTAGTCCACATAGTTGCAAGAATTCGAGGCAGATCTTCGGTTTGAGGATATTTTCTTCATCCCTACTTCTTTTATTCCCACCAGTTTCGACAGCCCTGTAAAGAGTTACGTCTAAAATTTGAAAATATAAACTAAATAACATATAATGTCGCAATTATATTACATAGAAATCATTTCAGTTTCTTAAAAAAGTGTAACTCACAAAAAAACATAAAAGCAATATCCAAATTACACAAATGAAATAACCAATTTGATAAAAATTATGTTTAGCTGGAAGGTCGTGTCTCTAGGCTTTTTAATACAAATTCTTACTTCTCATGAATTGCATATAAAATGATGGAAATGATACAAAAAACACGATTTCTATTAAAGAGCGTCACTAATCTTCAGCTAAATAAAATTATACAACGAACCTGATGAATACATGGCGAAGAAAATGTGAACTGTAGAAAATAGGTGGCTTTTCATAGATGGCTATGAACTGTAGAACTGTAGAAAATAAGCGGTTTTTCACAGGTAGCTTTTCATAGGTGGCTTTTCAACTCAGTCAAACTTGATTACACGTGCTTCAACAGGAACAAAAATAATGTGACGTGGCTTCTTGAAAACAAATTCTCCCTTCTCCATGCTCTCTCTTTCTCACCTCACTGGTGAAAATGAAAAATTTCTGGTTATTTATTGACAAATTGAGGCTCAGGCTAACATTTTTAACTTGCCGCGTCTGGTGGTCTATTTTGCAACGCACTTCATATCCTGCGTAAACTAGACCAATCCAAATGCTTGACTGGACAAAGTATTTCAGTGTCACATGACTGGTCGCATGACCAATCATTAGAGAGTTACACCTGGAGCCGATTTCCGAGTATTTAAATCTAAACATGCAATTATAAAATTAATTTCACTACACATGTAACAACTTTACAATACCCATACACTACATTAGACACAACAGAAAAAAATCAAATTAATAGTTAACAAATTTACAAGGAAATAACCATCATATATGTGTTTTTATATGTGTGTGTGTGTATACACATACATACATATACACATCTACATATATACATATATCATAATAATAATATATATACTCCGATTTAAAGTAACATTTATATATAAACAATTGACTGAAAAATGATGAGCTAGCCCAGGCCGAAATCGAACCCACAAATCAA
>NC_043002.1:50318266-50325766 GCF_006345805.1 Octopus sinensis | reverse complement strand
CTAAAGATAATATTGGATAATTCTGTATAAAACTTCCATTTATAGAAGCACTAACCAACTACAACAACGATGACAAATCACTAGTGAAAACCAAAAATAATTATCTATAAAACACTAGACGACTTCTGCAACCGTATCCAGAATTTTCCTCACACTCTCTATAAACCAAAAATTGTACCAAACTTCAACAACGTACAATGGGAGCACCTACTACAACTAAAAAACGACAAAGACCTGACAATCAAAGAAGCAAAGGTAGTGCTGTAGTCCTGGTGGACACACAATACTATAAAAACCTAGCATTGTCCATACTAGAAAATGACTCCTTTTATGAAAAAGTTGCAAATTATAGGCAGCAAAAAACATTAAAAGATCTTGCATCTTTAATACTCAAACATGGAAAAGACCTCACAGAAAAAGAAAAAGAAAAAGATTATATCACAGACTTTAAATGCAAGCCAAGCTTTTTCTATGGCCTCCCCCAAATCCACAAGAGTCAAATAATTACTAATGGCTGCAAATCAAATCCAGGTCTATACATAAATATCCCAAGACCAGAAGACTTAAAATTAAGGCCTATTATAGCGAACCCAGCCTGTGAAACACACCGCCTAAGCAACTTTCTGAACATACTATTGAAATCTTTCCTCAGATACGTTAAAAGTTTCATGAGAGACGATCTGGTCATGCTACAGCATCTACCAAAAACCAACAACGAAGAAGCTCTACTAGTTTCCTTCGATGTCACCAACTTCTAACTAACATTCCACATGACTACGGAATAGAGGCAATAAAAATTCTGGTTAGAAAAATACCCTGAATTTCTCCTGGACCGCATGAACCAAACTTTTGTCATAGAATCCCCGAAGTTCATCCAACAAAACAATCACTTCCTATTGGATGAAACATACTACGACTAAAAATGCGGTATTTCGATGGGAGCCAAAGCAGCGCCTGTCCTTGCGAACCTAATAATGGGTTTCTTTGAATCTACCCTATATGAACTGTCGTTCCAAAAATTTGGACCCCCATTCTTCCAGTATATAAGAGAAAACTGGAAAAGGTACATAGACGATTGTTTTATCATTTGGAATGAAACCTATGATAAACTTCTGGATTTCAAATCTACACTGAACAATATAAACTCTAGTATTCAATTTACAATAGAATATAGCAAGGAACAGCTCTCATTTCTGGACATTTTTATTATAAAAAATCCAACAACCAAATTGCAACTGACACCTACTACAAAATAACAAACTCAAAACAGTATCTCCTTTTCAGTTCATGCCATCCTAAACACAGCAAAATAAATATCCCATTCAATCTAGCGAAAAGGATCTGTACAATTGTATCTGACACAACTACTCGGGAACTTCGCCTACAAGACCTCAAAATAACACGCATTGAACGTCAATACCCACCCGCACTTATAGACCATGGAATTAAACGTGC
The DNA here is from genome assembly GCF_006345805.1 of Octopus sinensis. Taxonomy (NCBI): domain Eukaryota; kingdom Metazoa; phylum Mollusca; class Cephalopoda; order Octopoda; family Octopodidae; genus Octopus; species Octopus sinensis. The sequence goes on along the minus strand of NC_043002.1, from coordinate 50,324,311 downwards.
CAAGAAATTGGACACACTAAGAACAACAAAACAAAACACCACACCTCACTCTAAATCACTCCCATACATATCAACCCACAACCCCAGAAACAATGACACATACAACACAATTATACAAAATCTCCCTCTGCTCACTCAAGACCCGAAAATGAACAACATTCTAAATACACATAAACTCCTCAAATGCAAAAGACAACACAAATCACTTAAGAGACTCCTAACAAAATGCCAAATTATACTCAACACATACGATACCGACAGTTAAAAAATGCAGACGACCCCGTTGTGGTACATGCCCATACCTAAATGAAGGCTCGGAATTCACATTCCAGCAAGGGGGAAATTTTCAATTAAGACCAACTTCATATGTGCTTCCCAGAACCTTATCTATGTCCTAACCTACTCAGGTTGTGGCCACAATTATGTGGGCCAAACGAGCCTTACTTTGAGACGCAGAGTTACACTGCATAAAGAACAGATTCGTTTTCCTCAATACAGGCAGATAGCCCAAGCGAACATATTGACAGATGCGCAAGAAATAAAACACGGAATTTCCATATTTTTCCATTACACCAGTGCAAAGATTCAATCTCCTTACAAGAATGCCTAATCAAGGAAAACCTGTTCATGCAAAAGCACAGACCACACCTTAATATACAAACTTGACTACTTGATCCTTACACATGCCTATTTCAACAATTATACTGAAGAGTGAGTTTCCCCACTTGCCACTTGTTGCCTCCCTTTGTCCACTCTCTAGACTCATTCTTACTTTTCAAATATCTAAAATGGCAAAACTCCGTTGTCACAAGACATGATTACTTCACAATGTCCCTTAAAAAGCTAAAGAAAAAAGAAAGAAAGAAAGAAGAAAGAAAGAAAGAAAACAAAAGAAACATTAAAATGAAAAAAAGCTTTAAAATTGCTGATGTCAAATAAGTCAGTATCGAATCAGCAACGCCAAATACGCGGCGCCAAGACAGCTGTGCCAAAACGTGTCATACCTTTCTTCAACATATTCTAAAAACAATGAAACACAGTCATTTCTTCACTTTTCTTCTTGCCGTGTAGATCTATATTTCTTTGATGTAGCTGACACATGAATAACACTGGAAAACTGCTTTTTTTATGGTTTTGTTGCTATTTATATATGTTATAGTGTGAGAGTTTGTCTTTATCAATGTATACGGTTGTGGAATTGACACTTTTCTATGTATTTTTTTAAAGAACAAATGTCTGTATTCACTTGTTTAAATGTCATGTTTTTTTTTGTATAATTTGGTTTTAGTTGTGATTTTTTAAAATTACGTAATTGTTTTTATAATTTTCTTTCCTCCAAGCAGGCATGATCAATGCAACCTTCAATGTACTTCTCACCGCTACCGCTACACTCCAAAAGAAGAAACTCTGTTAAAACGCAAGTAAACGAATATTTACAAAATTTGAAATGTCCAAGGACAAATCATATTTTTCTACCCGAAGGTTATCAGAGTGGATATTGAAATGTTCCAAAAGGCTTATATTGGCAAAGGAGTAAAGAAAAGATTTTAAATAATTTTTAAAATTTGTTAGCAGCTACATGGTAAATCTGAATTTGTGGAGATGTGTCTGACATGTCCGTTTAAGAAAAAAATCTAATTAATAATAATAATAATAATTGGACACAATAATAATAATAATAATAATTGGACACAAAATACATAGGGACAACGCAACAAAAGAGACAAGTAGCAATAATAGTAATAATCTTTTCTACTAAAGGCACAAGACCTGAAATTTGGTGGGAGGGACTAGTCGATTACATCGACACCAGTATTCAACTGGTACTTAATTTATCGACCCCGAGAGGATGAAAGGCAAAGTCAACCTCGGCGGAATTTCCACTCAGAACGTTGCGACAGAAGAAATGTCGTTAATGATTCTGCCAGCTCGCTTCTTTAACAACAACAACAACAACAACAATAATAATAATAATAACTGATTGGAAGTGTTATCATGTACATTAATTTGTCTTGGTATAAAAGATGGGCTACAGCAAATATTCTGCTCAACACCACAGATTTGCTTGTCAGTTGTTTGACCGTAACCAGTTGACCATGTCCCTTAGTGGCTGACGATATGTGCATCTCTGATTATAAGTAGAAGTAGTCATAGCTATGTATTGAGAGGGATTCTTTGGGGTTTGAATAATTCACCTCTGGAAACATGATAATGGCATTCCGCTGGAAGCTTTGCAATATCTCTATAAAGTATTCAATACCAAAAAGTTATTAATCTTCCGCGAAAGGTTTTTGTGTCAAGGTGGGTATATAGGGGCCCACGTCCTGTGGTTGGTTGACATGTAAAATCTCATAAAGTTTACAAGGTTATTATATCAGTAACCGGCTGTTTGTCTGTGACTCAAGTAGTTTGATACTATTTGCTTTCGTCTCTGCCCAAACGATTCCATACGTATCATTGACCAGTCTTTTGTTGACTTTCAAAGAATTCTAGCATTCAAATTAAAAGATGAAAAGTTGTGTTGTTCCTCATGCAGATACAGATGAAAGCGAATTATAAGAGTAATCCCATATCTATTAAAAAGAAGCACATTGCAAGGAGATTATTTTTTTTCTATTCCTTTCTGACCTGGAGTGTATTTCTATGTAACTTCTCTACCTGCTAGAAATAGTAGCTAGACGTCTAGCAAATTAGACTCAACTATCTTAAAACTGAACATTAGATGATATGATGCAAAAGCTTTTATGCCTAAAATAAAACAGGATAGTCACGACTGATTGTTTTGGCTCAATCCAGACCAAGCATGTCAGTCCTTGGTTAAGAGGCAGCAGCAATAACAACAACCTTTTTTTTTCTATTCCTTTCTGACCGTAACTTCTCTACCTGCTAGAAATAGTAGCTAGACGTCTAGCAAATTAGACTCAACTATCTTAAAACTGAACATTAGATGATATGATGCAAAAACTTTTATGCCTGAAAATAAAACAGGATCGTCACGACTGGATTGTTTTGGCTCAATCCAGACCAAGCATGTCAGTCCTTGGTTAAGAGGCAGCAGCAATAACAACAACCTTTATTTTTTTCTATTCCTTTCTGATCGTAACTTCTCTACCTGCTAGAAATAGTAGCTAGACGTCTAGCAAATTAGACTCAACTATCTTAAAACTGAACATTAGATGATATGATGCAAAAACTTTTATGCCTGAAAATAAAACAGGATAGTCACGACTGGATTGTTTTGGCTCAATCCAGACCAAGCATGTCAGTCCTTGGTTATGAGGCAGCAGCAATAACAACAACCTTTAGTTAAACTAGGCTAGATTCGAATAAATACTAGAGAGAACAACTAATATATGTAAGCAGCCCTTAGTTTGCATATTGCAGATGGTGAGGAATCAGAAACATTGCTACATACAGTGCACGGATTTATTATTGCAATCCATATGAGATTCGAATTAGAAAAATGCGCCAAAGCAAGCTTGAAGAGAAATTTAATTAAGAACACTAACGTCATGTTAGATAAAGAAACAGAGATAGGAATATTAAATCAAATATAGATACACAAATGTTTAGGAATAAATTAACTACACGGTGTACAACATTCACAAATGACAGAAAAGTTAGAAAGAATGTTATAGAAAAATTTGTTCAATACTTAAAACAGCTTAATAAAAATATAAGATAATAGGCATCAATACTCCAGCTGTGCCAGTAATAAATTATAGTTATAATATTCTCAACTAAACGCTACATGAATTAGCAAAACTAGGCGGTAAAACAAGAAAAATAATGGACTGCATTTGTTATACAGCACCCAAAATTTGACAAAGAAAGATTATGTTTGCCATGAATACAAGAATCACGGGGCTAATACAACTAGAAATCTATTATAAAATATCCATTGTGCCGCAATGAAAGTATTTAGTAAAGAATAATGGAAGACAAATGCAAATAGTTACAAAACACGAACAAAACAATTAAAAAAGAAACTGATATAATTCTTCAAGGAAGCCAGATAATATGTGACAGTGGTTGGAATGACAAAAGAGAAACAAGAGAAATTGTGAAAATCCTAAAATGTAAACTACAGAATTCCATGCTAAATTAATGGCAAGAAAATATTCTACAGACACATGAAAAAAATTGCAACTGCGCCTCACTCAAAGTTGAGACTGAAAACAAACAATATAACATCAAAATATTCTCACTAGCAATTACTAAAACGTATCTAATGAAGAGGATACAAAAGATAACGGCGATAGGGCATGTGGACATTGAGAAGAAACTATTATCCGCATTGTCTCTCTCAGCCTAGTTTTAACCAAAGAAGAATGCATCTATATGCATGACTGACTTACTTGGAGTTTACATTACACTGGACACTAATTCACCAAATTATGGAAGTAGTAAAAATGAGAATGAGGCATGAGATCGATCTTCCTGCGATATAACTAAGTCACGCAAACAGGAAGATCAAGGTTAACTGTTTGTATATTGTCGTCGTTACAGCCATCAAGAAGAGAAATATTTATCAAAAGAATTGTCAATTTATAAAGGGGGCTGGAAAAAAATTATCTGTAAATACAGGCGGGTTTTGACGTAACTGACTTACACCCCATCCCCAGATTCCTTGCCTTGAGCCTATAGCAGAATGAAATTATTATTATTATTATTATTATTATTATTATTAGTAGTAGTAGTAGTAGTAGTAGTAGTAGTAGTAGTAGTAGTAGTAGTAGTGGTGGTGGTGGTGGTGGTGGTGGTGGTGGTGGTGGTGTTGGTGGTAGTAGTAGTAGTAGTGTAGTAGTAGTAGCGAAAAGGTGGTACGCTGGCAGAGTAGTTAGCACGCTGAACAAAATACATTGTGGCATTTCATCCGTCTCTACGTTCTGAGTTCAAATTTCGCCAAGGTCGACTTTTCCTTTTATCGCTTCGGGGGTCGATGAAATGCGTTCCAGCTGAGCACTGGGGGGGGGGGGCAATGTAATCGACTTCTCCCTCCTCCGAAATTGCTGACCTTGTGTCAAAAATTTGAAACCAAATATTAGTTCTGATATTGCTTACTTCAACATCTTAATAATATCCAGAGTTATGATTCTAAGATGAGAAAAAAAAATAAAAAAATCAATATTTTACATTAAATAAAATTCGGGACTAACGGATTTTGATAACAATAACCACTTGATAACAAGCACGGTTATTACTGGTTTACGTTGTACGTGTTTGTGTGTGTGTGTGTGTGTGTGTGTGGTGTGTGTGCGTGCGTGCGTGTGTGTATTTAAAAATATGTAAAGATATGTAAACATCTATATGTATATATGTAGGTGTGTGTATGTAAAGACATATGTGTGTGCGTGTGTGTGTGCGTGTGTATGTGTGTGTATGTGTATGTGTGTGTGTGCGTGTGTGAGTGTGTGTGTGTGTGTGTGTGTGTGGTGTGTGTGTGCGTGCCTGCGTGTGTGTGTTAATATATATGTATGTATATTGACAAATTCAAAGCGACATATTTATTACTGAGGTTTCCTGATGGAAACGGTCTTCAGGTAAAATACTTACAGCAGTTGCAATTCTTAAGCTAAATGTAAATAAAAAAACATTAAAACAAAAAAAATACTTTAAAAAAAGTAATACATAAAAGGAAAATCCACAGCTCCTGGTAATAAATACGCCACATCGAATTTCTCAGTTTTAAACATACATACATACACACGCGCACACACACACACACACACATATATATATATATATAATATATATATATATATATATATATATATATATATTATATATATATATATGTTAATAAAATAGAACATATGCATATATATAAACATATATGTACGTACCTACCTCTACATGTACATATACACGCATATATGTGTACAGGACACCAAAAAGACGTCGAACACATAGAGAGACGAAACACATAGACACAAACCAAGGAACAAGACAAGCAAAAAAAAGAGAGAGATACAGGACAATAAGCACAACGAAAAATCCCCTTCTTCAGTCGCTAAGGTTTCATCTACTAAACGTTTCGAAGGA
>NC_043002.1:50285766-50313266 GCF_006345805.1 Octopus sinensis | reverse complement strand
ACATATATATATATATTATACATATATACGACAGGCTTCTTTTAGTTTCCGTCTACCAAATCCACTCACAAGACTTTGGTCGGCCCGAGGCTATAGCAGAAGACACTTGCCCAAGATGCCACGCAGTGGGACTGAACCCGTAACTATGTGGTTGGTAAGCAAGTTACTTACCACACAGCCACTCCTGCGCCTATGTTATGTTTAATTTTTAAAAAATTATTTATCTCCTTCGAAATAGTTACCTTGCGCAGCAATACACTGGACCCAGTGCTCCTGCTACTTTTGGAATCCGGCCTGGAAGACGTTTTCCGTAAGGGAATCGAGGACCCTCTGCGATTCGCTCTTGATCTCGGTGACAGTGTTAAAACGGCGACCTTTGAGCTAGCTGCATTTTCATCTTGGGGAAGAGATGGCGAATAGGGTGGGTGCGGTGCGGAAGCGATACCATGTCGTTTTTGGCGAGAAACTCACTAATGAGGAGAGCTCTGTGATAGGGTGTATTGTCATCGTGAATAATTCAATTCTTCGCACTCCACAGATCCGGTCGCTTTCACCGAATGTCTTCCCTCAAACGCTTCAAAACGTCGCTGTAGAATTCTCAATTGACGGTTTGGCTCCGAGGGACGAATTCTTGATGCACAATACCGCGGATGTCGAAAACAAAATCGATGAGAATGTACTTGATTGAGTTGCAGCTCTGTCATGCGCCCGTGCCAGTCGAAACATTGCGTACAACCCAGTGCCTCGTCGCCCTAAGCTTGCCGAAGCATGCTCAATATCTCTGTAGCAGACTTTCCAAGTTTAACACAAAATTTCACGTTGGCTCTTTGTTCCAGCTTCCTGTCCATGACAAAAATCGTAGACTACAGCATACAGGTAATAACAAAAACACAAATTTCACACCTTGCGAATTAGTGATGTCACTCTGCACACTGCTTCGTGAAGGTCGCTACTAGCTCTCACTGCGCACGCAACCGTGTGCTGACATCTGTTGGCGCGCTACAGAACTAGTGCGGACACTTTTTGATACCACCTCGTGTATGACCTATGTTTGAGGTAAACACTTGTCTGCTGGGAGTGTTGCTGTATACCATCTCCGAATGGTTCATCAGGTGGGTGAAGTAATTCTGTCGGCGTTTCGGCGTCCAGGGCCACACGCCGATGTAAGCGATAAAATTCCCTCACAGCAGTGTGAGATTTTTTGTGTCAGATGTTGCGACTCTAGGCCAAATGTTTCTACCATACTCAGAGCTTGCTCTTGCTGCACCACTCGCCCTGTACATTGCGCCAAATGTGACGGCTGCTTTCTCAACGATACCTTGACATCTTTTCGTTTGACACACAAGAAAGAATGTTTTGAAAATTTGTACACAGATGGAATTTTTTTTTTAATTATTAAATATATTCATTAAATTCAAGAACACTCGTATGTGAGAAGACCAATCGCTGCAAATATAGCTTTGAATAAATCAGCAAACGGTACATTTGCTGATGTACGTAAAGCTTGGTCAAGCTAGAATTAAATGAGTCGCACAAATGAATTTTATTCAACGCTGCTTCGCGCAAGTTGTCCAAGCTGTACGAGGATCGGAAAACGTGCCATAGCTATTGTAATAAGGATAAATTGTTCTTATTGGGCTGTGAAAGGCTGTGTTAATGTTTGTAGCTGGCAAAAATGAGTTGTACCTGTATTTCAAAGGGCCGGCCTTGTCACACTATGTGTCATGCTGAATCTCCCTGAGAACTACGTTAAGGGTACACGTGTCTGTGGAGTGCTCAGCCACTTGCACTTTAATTTCACGAGCAGGCTGTTCCGTTGATCGTATCAGCTGGGACCCTCGTCGTCGTAACCGACGGAGTGCTCCAGAAGCTGACGACGCAAAAGAATGCAGATATTCATGCATCCTACGATACAATGACGTCATCCACAGCACAAGTCATCTGCGAGTAAAATTTGCTTCGGAGACTGTTTCTGCAGCGAAAGACCTCAAGTCCGAGTGTACTCAATGTCTTAAATATAACTTTACTCGAATATTTTTTTTTCAACGTTGCCACATGCGATTTTATTTATACACAAATGTTTTTTCCAGCTAATTACGAAAATCCTAATTACAAAAGAGTCACAGATCTTGAAAGATCGATCGCTCTTTTTTTTATGGCATTTTCAACTAGTCCAATGCTGCCAATCTCGACATGCCGAAAGTGAGGCCTGCTATGAATTCGTAGCAGCGTATTGATACTAAAAAGCCTAATCCTCACACCACAGTCTTCTGTCTTAAGTATATATGTACATAAGATCCGAGGAGGGAGACTTTTACATGGTGGTTACAGGTATTAGAAATAGCAGCTAAATCTCTTAAAAACGAAAGGTGTTCGATCGACTTGCTAGAAATTTCAGAGAAACATCCTTCAAGTCACTGCTAGACGCGGTCTGGCCTGAAGTTTTACAGCAACAACAATTTTACATCTGTGTAGAAATTTTCAAAACATATTGCTGTGTCAAACCGAAAAGATCCTTGACTTATGATCCGTTGTTAGCAACTTCGTGAAACTAATTCCTTCTGAGATCAGCTCTTACCATCACTTTCCTTGTCTTCTTTGATGGTCCTCTTCTGTGGATTTTTTCGCCCTGGATCACTTGGCATTTTCTTTTGCCCGTCTACAACCTGTTCTTTTTGGAGTTTTTAAGGTGGTTTTGAGCGTCATTTGGCGTCTATTTTCGTTTCCGATCCCTTGTTATAATTATATATATATATATATATATATATCACCGTGATCACCGTGACCGAAGAGGCTATCAAATGTTGCTACACATCGCTGGTCACAATGCGCTTCGCATTGTTTTAGCCTTCAAATGACGCACCCCGCTGGCTAAGCGAGCAGGCCAACAGAAGAAAGAGTGAGAGAATGTTGTGGCGAAAGAGTACAGCAGGGATCACCACCACTCCCCGCCGGAGCATCGTGGAGCTTTAGGTGTTTTCACTCAATAAACACTCACAACGCCCGGTCAGGGAAACGAAACTTCGATCCTACAACCGCGAGTCCGCTGCCCTAACCACTGGACCATTGCGCCTCCACATATATATATTAATGTTAGCAAAACACTGAACCACTTTTAGCGTTTTGAAACGCTTAGTTTCAAAACGCTAAAAGTGGTTCAGTGCTTTGCTAACATTAACAGTAATATGGCTTGATGAGTTCTAGAACAATAAGTGAACTCTCTATTCATTATATCAAGTGTTCGTTGTTTCGGTATATGCAACTAGCTTGATCCTTATTACATACATGTAAATTTGCTACGAGGGATAAGAACCTTACTCTCTGCGAAAAATGTCTCTAATGAAAAGTTTGTCTGAAACATTAAAATTCTTCTGTCTCTCTCTCATGAGCAACTAATTTATTCCAGTTTTTGTATTTATTATTTGCCGTAATAGCTTCCTTCGATTCCGCTATTTCCTTGTTACACAAAAGAAAGACACTTTTATAATGATGGGACATTATCAGAGTACAGACAACGTAAGAGTACTGACTGGTATGATGCTGGTCGTATACAACAGTAAAGACAATTTTTTTTATTAAATCCAGTCATGAACAAGTACAGACAACTTGTAAAGTGCAGTCATATAAGATTAAACACAAGTATATCGTTGGGTCTTATATAACTGTACAACAAATTGCGTAATAATAGGCTTTATATAAGAGTACAGACAACGTGTATGATGGTGGGTCTTATACAAAAGTACAGACACCTTATGTATTACTTTTTCAAGAGTACAGACAGCTTGTATAATGCAGTCGTATATAAGAGTACAGGCTTGTGGATGGATGGAAGCACTCCGTCGGTTACGACGACGAGGGTTCCGGTTGATCCGAATCAACAGAACAGCCTGCTCGTGAAATTAACGTGTAAGTGGCTGAGCACTCCACAGACATGTGTACCCTTAACGTAGTTCTCGGGGATATTCAGCGTGACACAGAGAGTGACAAAGCCGGCCCTTTGAAATACATGTACAACAGAAACAGGAAGTAAGAGTGAGAGAAAGTTGTGGTGAAAGAGTACAGCAGGGATCACCACCATCCCCTGCCGGAGCCTCGTGGAGCTTTAGGTGTTTTCGCTCAATAAACACTCCTAACGCCCGGTCTGGGAATCGAAACCGCGATCCTATGACCGCGAGTCCGCTGCCCTAACCACTGGGCCATTGCGCCTCCACACAGGCTTGTATAACAGTGGGTAATATATGAGTACATATAACTTGCATAGCGCAGTGTCTTATTTTAGAGTATAGACAATTTGTATAATGCTTGGACTTCCTTCATTGATAGCAGAGGAATAAAAGTCCAAATCAATCCAGATAGATGTTTCAACTGAGAATATATGTAAATACAATTAAATAACGACAGTTGGCAAGGCATTTTAACAATTCAGCTAATTCTTTCCTATTCTAGGCACAAAGCACGAAATTTTGGGGGAGGGGACCAGTCGATTATATCGACCCCAGTACGCAATACGCAACTGGTACTTATTTATCGACCCCGAACAGATGAATGTCAAAGTTGACCTTGGCGGAATTTGAACTCAGAACGTAGCGACAGACGAAATACCTATTTCTTTATTACCCACAAGGGGCTAAACACAGAGGGGACAAACAAGGACAGACATAGGTATTAAGTCGATTACATCGACCCCAATGCGTAACTGGTACTTAATTTATCGACCCGAAAGGATGAAAGGCAAAGTCGACCTCGGCGGAATTTGAACTCACAACGTAACGCAGACGAAATACCGCTAATCATTTCGCCCGGCGTGCTAGCGTTTCTGCCAGTGTTCAGCTTATTCAGCTAATGAATTAAATTAATGATTTCTGACGTAATTACAAGATTAGCAATTTTGAATTTTGGTTGATATCATCGACCTTAGTACTTGAATGGTACTTTACTTTATTGCTTTGTTTTTATTTGAGGTGAAAAGTAAAGTTTACCTCAGCAGGATTTGAGCTGGAAGAAATACCTTCTAGTATTTCATTTGACGCTCTAACGATTCTACCAGCATTGTTCCAGGTCAACCTTGAATGAAGAAATTTATGGTCAAAGTGATTCTTGCCATGATCACTCCGTTCTTGTTAGACAATCATATGTATCCTGGCTCTTTGAATAGGTTCGTCATATTCCGGTGTTGTGTGATGTGACTACAAAGGTTAACGCCAGAAAGAACATCCTGCTGTAAAATAATACCATGAAATATCTCGTCCAATCCATGTAAGCATGGGGGAGCGAAGAGGAAACAATAACGATTTTGCATCCACCCTCAGATTGGGAGATGGAAGTGGACCTGAAGGGAAGACTCTTCTTCGCAGAGGAGATGGCCGTAACAGCACTCAGACCAGACATGTTCCTGCTCTCTATGAGTACAAAAACAATAATCGAGGTCAAACTCATATCCGAAAGCCACCAGTTGCCTCCAGGGAGCTGGAATCCTTTGTGCGCGCGTGTGTGAATATGTACGTATGTGTCCATGCATTTGCGTATACCTGAAGACCTTGTGCACCGCCAGGTGAAAGTCAGAGTAGCGACTGACTCGACCAAAATAAAAATAATATTAATCTCTATTATGGTATCAAGTACTCTTTCCCCCGCGGACAGTCTACACTAAACCTATATATGTATAGACTGGTAGACAGATATATATATATATATATATATAGGTATAGATATACAAACGTAATATTCTAAACATATTAACGTTGTAATATCCGTACAAGATGTACTTATAGTACCTCTCACCAGCTAAAAACAACAACAAATATCAGCACTTGATCGATGAGAACCTTGATAAGGGATGTATGCGGCCTCGTTCTCTACTAATGTCAGCTATCGGTGCTTTCCGACTTGGTCGGTGTGTTATTTCCTGCACAAGATTGATCTGGAGTGCGAACAACTGAAGAAAGTCACCAAAGCACGGTAGCTCAAGGTGGCTATGATTGATAAGAGACCACAAGTGGAACCTTTCCGCAGGCAAGGACAAATTCAGTCCTCGCTGTCTAACTCAGGCGAAGTGTACAGGCTAATGGACGAAACGATTGTGACCCTGAGATGCCTGCTGACGATCCAGAAGGGTTTCCAACAAGGCGATGGATTTGGAGCTTGCAAAACCTCCGACTAACTCCAGCAGTTTCTGCGTGGAATAAAACATTTCTGATGCTTATTTCACTATCTTGGTATAAAAGATAGGCTACAGCAAATAATCTGCTCAATACCACAGATTTGCTTGATCTCAACCAGTTGAGCATGTCCCTTAGTGGCTGACGATATGTGCATCTCTGATCACGAGCAGTAGTAGTGGGGGAGCATCATAGCCCCATATGTTGAGAAGAATTCTTTGGGGTTTGGATAATTCACCTCTGAAAACATGGGTGTTTTGCTCATCATCCTTAAACAACCCTTATTCAGGGACTTTTTGAGCAGGATGGGCTACTTAACCTGAAGAAAATTCTAACTGGGACCTACTTGCACGGTCATGCGCTGTTTATCTTGGTATATCACCTTGTCACGCACATATAGTTGTGATGCATGTGCCTGATGTACTCTTATCAGATGGATAGTGGGCTTCGTATATTTTACTCCTTGTTACTTTGATGACATGCACTGCTTTCTCACTTAATAATAATAATAACGAGGACGATTTATGATTTAAGCACAAGCCAGCGATTTCGAGGGCAGAGGATAAGTTGAAAGCATTGACCTCAGCACTTGGCTGGCACATTATTTTAACGATCCTTAACAGTTTAAAAGCAAAGCTGACTGCGGTTGAATTTGAACGTAAAGACCTGGAACAAATACAGGAAAGCATTTCTACGATCATAGGAATTGACTTAGAACAATAATAATCAATTCAAATTTTAGTACAAGGCCAGCAATTTTGAGGTAAAGGAAAAATCGACTTTATTATCTTCAGTGTTCAACTGGCATATTTAATCGTCCCCGAAAAGATGACATACAAAGCAGATCTCAGAGGAATTTCAACTCAGAATGTAAAGAGCCGGAACAAATGTTGCTAAGCCTTTTGTCCGGCGTGCTAACAATTCTGCCTGCTTTCACCCTAATAATAATTCTTTCAAATTTTAGTACAAGGCGAGTAATTTTGATGGAGTGGAGAGTTGATTGCATATACGCGTGCTCAACTGGTACTTGTTTTGTCGACCCTGAACGGATTAAAGGCAAAATAAACCTCGCAAGCCATTCGAACTCAGAACGTAAAGAGCCGGAAGAAATACCAGTAAGCATTTTTGTTTGACGCACTTACGTTTCTGCTAGCCAGCTGCCTTAATCATAATAATAATAATAATAATAATAATAATAATCCTTTCTACGGCCTGAAATTTTGGAGGAGGTGGGTAAGTCGATTACATCGGCTCTAGTGTTTCACTAGTACTTAATTTATCGAGACCGAGAGGATAAAGGCAAACTCAGCCTCGGTGGAATTTAAACTCAGATCATAGCGATGGGCGAAATACTGCTAAGCTTTTGGACCAGCGTGCTAACGATTCTGCCAGCTCACTGCCTTTATAATAATAATAACAATAATAATAATTCCTTGCGATCACAATATAGCAGCGAAAGAATTTGACAAGATCAGTAAATATAAAGACTTGCTAATAGAAATTGAAAAAATGTGGCATCTCGAGACGACTACCGTACCAGTGATTGTAGGATCTCTAGGAATAAAAAAAAAAAAGGTACTGAAACCTATTTGAAAATGATAACAGGCTTACCCACCACTACAGGAAGTGCAAAAAATCGTGTTAACTGGAACGGCTCATTTACTGAGAAAAGCATTATCGCTGTGAAAATAGCATCCATTCATGAATTCATTTATTTATTAATTTTTTTAAATACATATTTTACCTGTGAATTTGCGTGTGTAATCTGGGAATGCATACAATGAGCTTCCCTGTCCTAGGTGTACGGGAAACACACGGCGAGAAATGGAAGACAATTTGAAGAAAGAAGGAAAATAATAATAATAAAGAGGTGGTCGAAAAAGCCAGCTTCTATATATGGCTGAAGCGGGAAGACCAAAAATGGCTTGAAAGTCATAACATGTCGGCGGGAAATAACATCACTAGGCAAGACAAGCTGACACTGAATCACCTTCGCTGACTGACAGGTGACGGTCGGTTAGAGAATACGCGGGCTAAGACTACGCGCCTTCACTAGTCAGTTAAGGTGAGACAGTGTCACGTGACAACTTGCTGGGGCTGCCTGCTGGAGCCTAGCGGCAGGTATTTAAAGGGAATGATTTGACAAGTCAGTCAGTCACCGGCTGGCACTCGCTGACGATACATCGGTAGAGGCCGAAACCGGACGTGGTTCCTCCTGATGATGTCTTGAGCTAACTGGATCCTAAAGGAGCTGTTGTGGTAGCAGATCACGAAACACGGTTGTAATTCCTCCATAATACTAATAGCAGCAACATCTCAATATTAGAGCTTATTGACCCGTAACTATCAAGCCAGTGTGATGTAAAATGGAGCAGACCCAAAGTACCGATACTGCAACGATGAGATTGAAACAGTCGATCACCTAATCTCTGTGTATAAAGTTCTAGCACCTATAAAGTATAAATCAAGACATGACAGAGTTGACCAATATCTACACTGGTTAATATGTCGGCATTATGAAAGCAAACTGCTGACAAATGGTACAAGCACTACGCTGAGGCTGTAACTCAGGGAGAAAATATAACGATTCTTTGGGACTTTCCAGTACATACAGAACGGACCAACAAAGCTAATAAACAAGTTATTGTTGTAAAAGACCAAAATAATAAAGTCTGTTTATTGATTGACATGAGCATGCCTTGTGATCATATCTTGGCGAAAGAATTTGATAGACTCAGAAAATATAAAGATTTGCTGATTGGAATCGAAAAAAATGTGGTATCTCAAAACGGTTACCATACCAGTGATTGTAGGAGCATTTGGAATTATCAAAAAAGGAACTGAAAATTATTTGAGACTGATCTCTGGTTTACTATCCATGCAAGGGCAAAAGATTGTTTTAACTGGTACATCACATGTATTGAGTACTGTCGCTATGAATTTTCCTTCCTTTTTTCCCTTTTTTTTTCAGTTTTCCTAATTTAAAAGACAATTTTTCTTCTTTCTTCCTTCCACTTTTTTCTATCAAGTGACTTTGTAAATGAACAATCTGGTGTGTTTTAATAGCCTACCAATGTTTACAGTGAGTATTCTTCGCCCTATGTGTCAGGAATACACTTGGCAAGAAATGGAAGCAAAATTGAAAGAAGATAATAATAATAATCCTTTCTACTAAAGGCACAAGGCCTGAAATTTGGTAGGAGGGGATAGTCGATTACATCGACCCCACTGTTCCACTGGTACTTATTTTATCGACCCCGAAAGAATGAAAGGTAAAGTCGACCTCAGCGGAATTTGAACTCAGAACGTAAAGACGGACAAAATGCTCCTAAGCATTTTGTCCGGCGTGCTAACGATTCTGCCAGCTTGCCACCTTAATAACAATAATCCTTTCTACTATAGGCACAAGGCCTGAATTTTTGTAGGGAGAGGGACAATCGATCACATCGACCCCAGTACTTGCCTGGTACTTAATTTATCGACCCCGAAAGGATGAACAGCAAAGTCGACCTCGGCGGAATTTGAACTCAGAACGTAGCGACAGACGAAATACCGCTAAGCATTTCGTTCGGCGTGCTAACGATTTTGCCAACTCGCATTCTTCAATGATGATGATGACGATGATGATGATGACGACGATGATGATAATGATGACGACGATGATGACATGATACCATATTCATGGATCACTGAATGTTTGCGGTTGCAAAAAATGTCAAAAATCTTTTGAGAAAAAGCATGCAAATTGGAAGATTGGGCTTACAACTTACGGACAGAACTTAAGAACGTTAAGAATGAAGAGAGGGATTTTCCAAGGAAGCAGCATATCTCCTTTACTACTTGTTTTATGCATGATTCCGTTAACATTGCTACTAAGAAACGTAACATCCGGATAGGAAAGCAGCAAAAGATCGACCATCTATTATTTATAGATGACTTCAAGCTGCATGGCGAGGACGAAGCTCAAATCAGTTCTTTAGTGAACACAATTCATTGCTTTAGCAAGGACGTCAGAATGGAATTCGTTACTGCAAAAAATGTGGAGTAATTTTCATGACGAAAGTGGAAGGCATACAAAGGATTGGTAACACTAGGAAAGGAGGTGAATGAAATGACAGAAGCAGAAATGAAGAAAAGTTTTCCGCAAGAGTACCTCGGAAGATATAGTGCAGTGGTCAAAATTGAATGGAAGAAATAAGTTTCAAACAATCCGTACATGGGCAATTGCATTATTGGGGGTATGGTACCGATATTAACAACTGGAGGAAAGAGGAGTTAGAGAGGCTGGACCGAAAATCTAGAAAAGTATTCACACTGCACGGAGCACTGTACCCCCCAAGTGCAATATACAGGCTGTGACTAACTGGGTACAACGGTAGGCGATGGCTAATCCGTTGTAAAAAATTTTATGCTCAGAATAAAATAGGTGGTGGTATATCAAGAGGGCTCTGAAATCTTTGTTGTTATAGTCAGGGCAGATATTTGTGTGGAGGCAGAGAAGTACATAGAAAAAAACAGAGCAAGGAAGACGAAAGAAAAGAAAATGGAATAAATTATGAATGGGCAGTTTGTGAGAGAGGTAAGCAAGAATACAGAGGCAGATGGAAAGTGGCACTGGCTAAGGACGAATGACAAAGCCAGAGACAGAAGCGCTTGTCTGTTCTGTGCAGGGTTTGTAACGATAAAGGTGAAACTGTATAGCATATTGTGTATGAATGCATGAAACTGGCCCCCAAAAGAATACAAAAGACGATATAATGTTGCAAGAATGATTCATTGGGAGATACTTGGCAAGTGTGGATTGGAGAGAGCAAAAACATGGCATAGAGAAAACTCAGGAGTAATTGAGAATGACAAGGTAAAGATAGCGTGGGATGTAATAATCCAATGTGACCGTGAAATTGAAAACTAGAAAACTGGATATAGTGGTTGTGAATAAAGAGGAAAAAATCCTGTTCAATCATAGGTGTTGCATGCCCTGGTGAATACAGAGTATCAGAAAGAGGAGAGAAACAGATCAGATATGATGATTTGAGGTGGGAGATAAAAGGAAGTGGTTATTAAAGAAGGTGAGTTGTACCTGTTGGAGCATTGGAAACCGAAAGTATGAAACAAATTAGATTGGATTGAAATTATAGGATTGCCTCATCGCCGTAAGCTTGCTGAAGCATGCTTAATGTCTCTGTAATAGACTTCCCAAGTTAACAGCAAAATTTCACATTGGCTCTTCGTTCCAACTTCTTGTCCATGACAAAACTCGCAGACAACATACACGTGACCACAAAAATACAAATTTCACAACTTGCAAAGTAAACACAACGATGTCCATCAGCACACTGCCTCATGAAGGTTACTGTTAGTTCTCACTGTGCACGCAACCGTGTGCTGCCATCTGTTAGCACGCTACAGAACAAGTCCGGGAACATTTTGTTACCACCTCGTAAATGTGAAGGTTGAACATCTACAGAAAATAGTGTTGCTTGGAACTGCACGAATCCTTTGCAAAGTTCTTGAAATCTGAATGGAGAGTGTTACCTGAGTCAGCTAGTTGTGGACAGCAGGCACTTTGGTATTATGTTAAGCAAGAACAACAAAAGTAATAATGGTTTCAAATTTTGGAACAAGGTCAGCAACTTCGAGAGAGGAGATAAGTCGATTACATCGACCCCAGTACTCAACAAGTACTTATTTTATTGACCCCAAAAGGACGAAAGGCAAAGTCAACTCTGGTGGCATTTGAACTCAGAACATAAGGTCGGAAGAAATGCCACTTAGCATCGACTCCAACACAGTAACGACTCCGCCAGCTTGCCACCTTATTATTAATAATAACAATAATAATAATAATTAAAAGAAGAAGGTAACTTTTTATCTGATAATTTTATTTGAGAAGGGGTTCTTTTCACTTTTTTTTCCTTTAAAATTGTTTTTTTTAATTTATATTTTTTCAGACCCGTAAAATAATTAAACAAAATAGTTAGAAAAAAATATAAATAAAAAAAAAAAACAACGGGAGTAGAAATTCCTCAGTGAAATTCAGATTGTGGTTAATCTCCAGTGGGCACGGATGGTTGTGGGGGGAAAAAAGTCTGACGAGACGAGGGACATATCCATCTTCTCGGTTACATGAAATCCACACCAACAGCTATACACAACAAAACAGTAGCTTCAGAAATTGTTGTCTTTTGGGCCAGATGAGGAAGGGGTCAGGTTTTTTTTTTGTCATTGTTGTGATCAAATAGATGTTTCATCCACATGTGTTATATTCTCTGGCCAGTCCAATCCTAAATTTGTTACACCTATTGTCAATTTAAGTCATCCATATATTTCAAGTTACTTCAAGTAGCTAATAACACACAATGTAATTTTTTTGTTTTTCTTTTGGTTCAGTAAGTGTTGTTTCCTATATGCTTCTATACAGAAATCACAAGAAATGACTACTATTCCCTTCAATCTTTGCTTCTGTGACGTGGACATCAATGTTTTCAAATTGACCTATTTTCCATTACACTTCAGACAGATTCAGCGCTGAATTGCTGAAACAGAAATATCCTTATAGCAAACATTCTGCTCAATACCACAGATTTGCTTGACCCTAACCACTTTAGCATGTCCTTTAAGTGTTGACAATATGTACATCTCTGATCATGAACACGAGTAGTCAGGGAGCATCATAACCTTATGCAGAGAGGGATTCTTTGGGGTTTCGATAAATGTAACATAAGCAAAACTTGAAGGAAATATTAGCCATTTTTCCATACTTTCTAGGTGGTAAGCAAATAGATAACAACAGTTGCTAACCAAGGAGAAAAAAATTATGTTACACAGTGATAATCAAACATCCAGTGATGAATATGATGTCTCAAAACAGTTAAACAAACACAGATGTGTGTCATGCTTGAGTAAGACTTTCACCTTCCAAAATTCCATTCAGATTACTCTGTTAAATGTAAGCTTATCAATTCACACTGTATTGAATTAATCATGCATATCTTGTAGCTTTGAGATTTTGATGTTGCAGACTGTTTATGAAGTGACATTGCAGTGTATGTCTAAGAGGTTGGATCTGGCCAGTTTGAACACAAAATATGTGGAATATTTAGGTTGAATAAGAGTTGTTTAAATGCTGAAGGGTCAAATGTCCAGTTAGCTTTCTAGAAGTGATTGCCCACAGTCTAGGGGCTACAAGAGGAAATTAGGGTTCCCAGACACTTAGTTCACTCCATCCTAGGTAAAAGTCAATTTTTCTTCAAGGGAGACTTTCAGCTGTTAGCTGTTGTGCGGATTGGTTAAGTTCCCTGACTGACCTTGTTGGTAGGGTTGGGCTGAGGATTCAAACTGAATCTAAAAAGCTTGAGGAAGTGTAGGGGGAAAGTGAAGAAGGAGAATGAGGAGAGAAGGGAAAGAGGGAATATGAGGAAAGAGAGTGAGGAGAATGAAGAGTGGAGAAGGAGAATGAAGAGGGAGGGAAGGAGGAGAATGATAGAGTGATGAGAATGAGGAGAGACTGAGAAAGGGGAAGGAGGGGAATGAAGATAGAGAGAGAGAGAGGAAAGCAGGATGAGTGTGGAAGGAGAGAGTGGTAAAAAGGAGGGAGAGAAAGGAGAGAATGTAAAAGAGGAGAAAATGGTAAAGAGGGAAAGAGAAAAGGGGGCAAGTGAGAAGAGAAGAGAGAGAAAAATGGGATAGCGGGAAGAGGGGAGAGAGAGAGGAAGGGAGAGGGTGAGAAAAGAGGAGAGAGAAAAACAGGAAAGCGAGGAGAAGAGGAGGCGGGGAGAGAGTGAGAATGTGGGGAAGTAAGAGGGAAGAGAGAGAGAAAGAGATTGTATGTTTAGAATGGGGGGGGAAGAAGAAACAGTAGTTAACAACACAGGAGGTGTTATATAGTGAGGTGTAAAAAACAACAACAACAATAACATACTAACATCTGTAGAAAGACAGTTTCTTTCAATTTCATTTTTTAAGAGAAGTTTTTTTTTTTTTCCTGGAGATATATTGCAAAAAAAAAAAATAATTTGAAAAAAAATAAATAAAAATCAAAAAATATCACTGAGTAAATTCTGCTGGTTTAAGGCTGTCTGTTCATTTTAAATTCTAAGTCACCATTTAGGCCGTAGTTATGTACCGTTTGCTGATGGTAGGCAAATATATTCTATAGTAGTACAATAACCTAAATCTAAGGACGAGGTCATAGAGTGGGCTTCAGCGAGAGAGAGGACATTGGAGGCAGTGTTCGGGTCAACCGTTTGAGCTTGTGCTATGACTTGTCCGTCTGCACGGAAGTGACCGGCAGTGATGGTGTCAGTGCGGAACTGCGGATGCTGTAGTATGTCGCCGCGGAACTGGCTGTTTTGCAAGGTGTGCATGTTCGATTCGGCAACTTGCAGCAGCTGCGTGTCAACAGTACCTGTGTGCTGCGTGGTGATTTGCTGCGTCGTTGCAATATGAGTTGGTACTGCAGCTTCGGTCATTGCAACAGCAATCATCTCAGAAGCAATCAGAGAGTGGGCCTCAGGCGTGACGGTCACCTCTTGCGCATCCAACGGACTGCTTTCAACCTCTTTATAAGGAATTTGCTCGAGCTGTTGTTCTTCTTGTTCTTCAGTCAACAAATCCATCTGGTTAGGTGGAAGGGAGTTCCTTGGTGCACGTTGCTTACGCTCTTTGATTGGGAAAATCTGACTACCTTCGGGGGGTTTTCTGGGGTCAATCTCTTTATTATAAAGGCCTGTAAAAACTGAGAGAACTTCGAGGCTTTTGTGGTCACACTGGTCCTGATGAACCTCTAACAAGTGGTTACGGAAATCTTTTGTACTGTTTGTGCCAAATGGGCAAAACTTGCATGGGTAAATGAACAGACCCATGTGCCGTTTGGTTTTTGTTATGTGTTTACGAATATTTTCATGAGTATTACAGGAGTAAGAACAATATGGACACTTATAAGGTTTGGAACCAATGTGTATACGCATGTGGCGCCGCAAGTGAGTACTGTTACCGGCTTTGTACGTGCAATAATCACAATGGTATGTCCTCTCTCCAGTGTGAATTCTAGAATGACGAGCTAGCCGAGTCTTTGTAGCGCCAGAATAGCCACAGATGTCACACAAAAATGGTTTTTCACCAGTATGTGTTCGAACGTGGCTATTTAGTTCGCTTTTGAAAACAAAGTCCCATCGGCAATTGGGGAAGGGGCATTTATGAATGCGCTGCCCATGGCGTCGCATGTGGGCAACCAGCTGCATTTTCAGTGGGAAAGCTTGACCGCAAACATCGCACATGTGGGTAAACTTGCCCACATCGTTGTTCTCGTGTTGTTTCATGTGTACATTAAAAGAGAAAACTTTTTGAAATTCTTTGCCGCATATCTGACATTTGCGTTCCGTTAAACCCAGATGACGTAGAATGTGGCGGCGCAGAGACAGACTAGAGATGAAACCATTCTGGCAGAACCTGCAGACAAACGGCTTTTCTCCCGTATGCATGCGGAGATGTTCCATCACGTGTTCCTTTTTCAGCTTCTTAGAACATTCCGGACACTGTACAGAACTATCACGTGGTTGCTTAGCAACTTCATCCAAGTAGGCTCGAAACTGGCTGGTAGTGATGTCTTGGCCCCGAAACTTAGCCCTTACAGCTTCTTCATTGCTCATGTGATTATGATGCGCCTCGACGTGGAACTGGCACCAGCGCTCATCATCAAACTTCTTACCACACTCTTCACATGTATACAAGTTGGTTTCATTGCCTTTTACCAAGTTCATCTGATGCATTTTACCAGCATAGTGCACCCGTAATGCTTTCTCAGACAGGAACACTAGATCGCAGACGTTGCACATAAAAACATGACCTGAATGTACGTCGAGATAGTGTGGCCGAAGATCACCGTAAGTGGGAGCTGTGAAATCACAATGGTCACACTTATAGATTTTGTCTTTGGCTTTGCTCTTCCGTGCTGCCGAGTACTTCCGAGGACCACTGACTTTGAGAGTTTTCTCAGGTTCTTTGTTTCCATTCACGTACAGATCATCTTTATCATTATTGGCCACTTCTTCTTCTCCCGGAATGGATTCATCTTCATCTCCTTCCATAACCACTTCATCAGTTGGTATTAAATCAGGATTGAAAGTCTTCTTCTTCCGCCGAGGTGTACTCACCCGCTCACTGGTCAGCTTCTTATTATGCCTGTCTGTCTTCAAATGCAGCTTCAACGAGTAGCTGTCGGAAAAATTTTTATTGCAAGGGTTACAGGAAAAGGGTTTCTCTTTGGTGTGACGCCTTCGTATGTGGATTTCCAACGATGACATTGAGTGGCACTGAATGTTACAATGAGGGCACTCAGGTTTGTGTCGGCCCTTGCGCCTCGGTGAAGCCTTCACCTTTTTGCCACTCTTATGTTTGTGTCTTATGTGACGGCGGAGACGAACTGACGAGTGCATCATTATATCGCAGAAAGGGCACTGAATCTGGTAGCGGCACTCTTTAATGATGCACAACTGCTTTTGTCGTTCCAGTGCCTCCTTATGTTGGAGGTCTTCCGTTAAATGATTTAACATCTCAGCATTGGAAGACAGCTTAAGGCTGCAAACGGTACAAAACATAGGACCCACCAGAGCAAGACAGTTCTTTGAATGTTCGCTAGTATTCATATGGTCCATCAGATCATTCTCTCGATTGAAATAAAACTGGCAGACTCCACACTGAAATGGACTGAGCCGGATCACGAAACGGTAATATTTCTCTAGAACATGGAAGCCATCTGGGTGATTTTTAGCTCGGTTTTGATGATATCGAGTCAGTATATGCCTACCAATGACATACTTACTGAAGAAAGACTTATCACATATCTGGCAATGATGCACAGAACTTTTGCCATTGTCCTTTTTGCTCTTCTTCTGTTTCTTTGTAGATTGTTCTTCAACGGTGACAACTTCACTAGAGTCTTTAGACGTTCCAGCAGTGTCTTTAGGGGAATCGGCAGATTTTTCTACATGTTCACAACAGAAGCTATCACATGCAGAGCAGTAATTTTCTTTGAGATTACTTGAATCTGGCTCTTTACTGGTAACAACATTAGTAGAGCTTTCTTCAACACCAGTTACATCTTCCAATATAGAACTGTCATCAGCAGAAATATTGGTGTTGTTTTTATTTAGCTGCAACTCATGAGGTGTTTCTCCAGGTTTCCACTTGCCACGAGTATAACTGGGATGTGGAAAATTTTTAGAAGACAATGGACCTTCACCAGGTTTCCATTTACCACCTGTGTGAGTTCTTGGAGGTACATTATCTTCATCAGAAGAATAATCATTGGAATCACTTGACAATTCTGTATAGGAGAAATCCAGCTCTTCATCACTGGAAAAATCAAGACTGCTAAAAATATTCGAGATGGGTAAATCACTGTGACTATCGGCTGAACCTTTATCCAGCGTCGTGTTCACAGCTCGGTTTTGTTTTGCAGGCAAACAATGGCGTTCACTGTCTTCCTTCTTGCATTGAAGTTCTAGAGAGTGAAAGAAATTCTCCCCACTCTTAACTGGGGATGAAGGCGAAGCTTGTGGTAGCTGGTTGTCTTTTTCAACTACTGGTTCATCTGTGGTGACTACTGCAGCAGTGACTGCTTCAGATACATCTTTGACAACATCACTGACTTCAGTAATGGTATCGGTTGTAACAATTACAGGTTCTTGTAGGAGTTCAATGGGGTGAGATTCCTCACTGACTGTAAAGTTGACTGTCTTCAATTGCGCAGAATTCTCTAGTGTAGCCTTGTCAACAATGTCACTGCTCAGACTAATGGTCTCCAACCTTGGTTCCAGCACGCAATGCTCCTCTGAAGCGACGGTAGAAGTGCTGGCATCGCTGCAATCAGTTTCAAACATATCTTGGGCAGATGCAGAGGGTGGGATCTTACCAAGACTGTTCAAAGCCTGCTGAGCAATACTCTTTGTTGATTGGCAGCCAGCCTGCTTGTGCTGAACATAGTTCATCAAACCAACTATGGTCTGATGACAGCTCAGGCACATGTGCATATCTTGCTCTGCGTTGGCCATCATGATACCGATTGGATTGTTCCTGAAAGACAAAAGAAAAAAAAACTTGAAAGATTACAGCACATCATTTAATTGTTTACACACCACACTCTCTAACACATTCAGTATTCAATAGGAGGAGCAGAAGGTGGGGGTGATGCATTTGTGAGCTAATATCTGTTTGGGCATATTTTGTGATTAGAGTAAATATTTTAACAGATAACTAATCTTTCACTGACCCAGTCCACTGAGTTCTAAACTGGTGCCACATCAAGGTACAATTCACCACTGCTAGTAGCAGCTATTTGAAAGTGACTTCGGATTTGTTAGTTTTACAAGATAGAGTTAATTTCTGAGGGGCTGGGGAAAGCGACACATGATACATCAACTTTCTTTCCTGAGAAATACTGATTTCAAATTTTGGCACAAAGCCAACAAGTTTAGGAAGGGAGATAGTTGAATACAGTGACCCCTAGTGCGTAACTTATATTTTATTTCATCAACCTTGAAAGGATGAAAGGCAAACGTTGACCTTGGCAGAATTAGAACTCAGAATGTAAAGACAGGACAAAATGCCACTAAGCATTTCACCAGGAGTGCAAATGGTTCTGCCAGCATACAGACTTTTTTCTGAGAAATATTTCTGTCTCACTCACTTAACACTACTGAGACCAAAGACCAAATATAAACTCTGTCTACCTGCTTATTTTGTAGGTACTTAATGTCTGTTTTTTTTCCTTAACACAAATGACACTTGACCAGCATTTAGTGGGTATCTTTTTATCTTACCATCATTTAATTGTTTCAGACACTGAACTGCGGCCATGCTGGTGTACTGTTTTGCATGATTTAGTCAAACAAATCAACTCCAGCACTTATTTTTTTAAGCCTGGCACACATTCTATAAGTCTCTTTTGCTGAACCAGTAGAATAAGTAAACACTGGTTTATCAAGTGGCAGGGAGACAAACACAAAAACACACATGCACAAAAGGCTTCTGCACAATTTCCGTCTACCAAATTCACTGAAAAGCCTAAGCTGGCCTGGGGCCATAGTAGAGGACACTTGCCCAAAGTGCCATACAATAGAACTGAACGAAAATGCATGTGGTTGTAAAGCAAGCTTCTTAACTAGACAGTCATGCTTGCTGACAAACTGAAATCAATGCTTTCTATGTAAGACACTGACCGATTCTACAGTAGAACTTGAACCAATCACACATACATTTCATTAGGCATCCAGTAACCTAACCCAATAAGCCATAAGTTAAGTATTATACAGAGCAGCAATAAATTTTTAAAAATTAAAATATAATAACAACAACAACAAAAAAAAAAAAACACGAAAGACTTGCATTAATTATAGCTTTGAGTTTTAGTTTAAACTGTTCGGCAAAACTCAATACAATTAATTCTTAATTAAAATCTTAATAAAGATTATTTTTGTTTCTAACATTTAATTATTATGCAAAATTATGAACCCCCACCCCTCACACCACCTATATGTCTCCGTCGTCACCAATATCTGCTGAGAAATAAATGAAATTATAATGAAAAACTAGAGTTTTGCTGTTATTTTTTTTTCTTCTTTTGTCAACTTATTAAATGCATTATTATAAGTCTCATGTTTCTACAAAACCATAAATATATTTATCTCAAGCTTCTTTCTTTCTTTCTTCATTTTTTAAATAATAATAATGATAATAATAAAAATACGAGTAATAATAAAGACAGAAGAAAGTGGAGGAAGGCAGAGGAGATATCAGCACCAGTTTGCAAATATCAAAAATATGAACTTCAGCAATTCTAAAGACGAGACTTAAATATAGACTTTATTATCATTTCTTTCTCCATAACACCTCAACCACATCTCTCTTTCATTCTTGCAGACATCCATCTCATTTTTCAAGTGCAAGTCAGCAGGAACATTCTTGATTTTAGCCAAATAGACAGCCTCCACTTGGTTGCTCAATCTTCCAGAAGTAGCAGCTAAATATCTCTCGAATCAGCCACCCCATAGCTGCCTTAACCCATAGCATTCAGATTTCTTTAACAGAGTGGATCTATGATCAAATGTATTCTGACCCTTTTCAAAATGGGGTTTCTTACTTGGCCAATTTTATCACCTGTATCTTTCTTTGTTTAACCCTTTAGCAGTTAAACAGGCAATATTTGACCTGAGTATTCTGCCTGTTTTATGTTCAAACTAGCCAGATCCAGCCTCTCACACCTACCCTACAATGTCATTCTAAAGATAAACAATTACATCTTTGAAATTTCAAAGCTACAAGATAACACAGTATCAAATGTGAGTAAATAAGCATCCCATGTTGACCTGGAACTACACAACAATAAGTAACACACAACACAGTACACAAACATTGTCTCCTCTATGTAGCCACTTGACCTGCTATAAATAGTAGTCAACTCTGCTTCAAACCACACACACACACACAAACATGCACACACACACATCTTTATCACATAAATGGCAAGGACACGTTAAGTAATGTAGTCTTCATGTACTACTCGCTGAAATGACTGATGGTAGTGGTCATGGTTGGAATACCTTAAATCCACCAAGGAAACACCTATGTCCTCTCAACAGTTAGCCAGAGATGATTTTTAAAAATGAGAATATCTGAAATAAACTCAACTGCTCTCACAGACAAGAATACTAAAAATGAACCCGATTATTCTCAAAACTTAAGTAAAAAAAACAGGAAAAATAATCCAGAATCCTTGTCCGTTACCAGATCAATCCCCAGATCTAATCAATATGAGCTAAACACGAGGCCAAACATCCCTGAAAGTTTCATCCAAATCCATCCAGTGGTTCTTGAGATATCTTGTCCATGCACAAACAAACACAACTGAAAACAATACCCACCGCCTTCGCTAAGGTGGAAGTAATAATAATATTCAAACCTCTTACACCTCCACCTTTTTACTATGATACCATTCATACCCCACAACTCTCTTCACTTTCTTGTAATCTCTCTCTCTGCTCTCACACAACTGTAAGAAGCATCCGCACAGAGAAGTTTACTAACCCTTCCTCCACCCTGCAACATACCACTCCCGCACTCTCTTTCACATACCCATTATACAAGGCATAATTTCTTCCTCACACACACCACTGCCACTGCCACCACAATTATCTATGCATTCCAACCTCTTCCTGACCCCCACCCTTATATCTTTTACTATTACCACTCTTATCACTTACAACAAGCAGCCCCTGCCTAAGACTACCCTCTGGTTCTGTTTTATGAAACTTTTCTTATTTTTAAAAATGCCCAAAATTTAAATTAAAACCTGCTGTCATAATTTTAAGTAAGGACCTTTTGTTAAGCTTTGTTATTTTATGAAATCCTGCCAGATTCTGAACTATTTTGAAACTTAATTGAAACACACACACACACACACACACAGAAGCAGTGTATATCAATAGAAATGTTTAAGTCTCTCTCTCTCTCTCTCTCTCTCTCTCTCTCTCTCTCTCACACACACACACACACCATATTATCTTCAACTATATCTTTATCTTTTAGCTTCCTCATTGCTCTACACACCTGAATACTGCATATATTCATCATTATCATTTAACGCCCACCTTCCAGGCTGGCATGGGTTGGACAGTTTGACAGGAGCTGGCCAGGCAGGAGTCTGCCCCAGACTCCTGTGTTTGTCTTGGATGGGTTTTTATGGCTGGATGCCCTTCCTAAAACCAACCACCCAGCAGAGTGGAGTGCCTTTTATGTGGCAGAAGCACAAACAAGATCAGTTTTGGCAAGGGTTTTACAGCTGGATGCCCTTCCAAACACCGACCACTTTACATACATGAATAAATCTCCCACTTTCTTGTATTTGCTTATCAGCTTCTATATCTCTTAGTAGCACAACAGACATCATGCCAATCGCGTTTCATCATCACCATCATTTATACACAAATACAAAAAACACACATATTTACGTGAAGGCCTAGTGGTTCGATTGCTGCACTCGTGATCAGAAGATCATGGTTTTAATTCCTAGAGCACTGGTGCATTGTGTTCTTGAGCATAACATTTCATTTCACATTACCACAGACTACTCAGCTGTAAAATGGGTAAGCCCGCGATGGATTGGTGTTCTGTTCAGCAGAAATGTTGGCTTACCCATCTACTCATCTAGCCTCTGAGGTGGCATCATATATAAATATATATATATACAGATACAGCACAAAATTTTGTCAGTGAACAGGTCGTGGTTTCAAAGCGACAAA
This sequence comes from Octopus sinensis, assembly GCF_006345805.1. Taxonomy (NCBI): domain Eukaryota; kingdom Metazoa; phylum Mollusca; class Cephalopoda; order Octopoda; family Octopodidae; genus Octopus; species Octopus sinensis. The sequence goes on along the minus strand of NC_043002.1, from coordinate 50,290,810 downwards.
AATATTTTGACACAATTTAAATTTAAATGTTGAAGTGAATCTAACGGTTTTTGCATAAACACCTTCCACGCTGCAATTATTTTTGTTTCAGCACACGATCTCAGATCAAGTCACTTGCTATGCAAGAACACCTCCGTAATATATATATATATGTTTATAAATTAATTATTAGCAACAGAAGCAGTATTAATATCAAAAAGTACCTAATCTTTATATTCAACTTAACATAGATGCCTCGTTAGAACACCAAATAATGGATTATTAGCATTGAGAGAACCTCTCATATAGGCATTTGGTGCATAAAAGCCCATACATCACTTGTAGCAGACAAAAAATGTCTGTCATGGGTGCTGGAACTCCCATATGATATGATTTCAGTCTATTTAAAATCTGCATTATTTTGAAGGACTTTTTCCATTTCGCATTAATGCAATTAAGTAATTTATTTATTTATTTTTGATATAATAATGCAAATTATTCACAAGCTTTTAAGTTACAAAACAATTTGTCATGATATTAGAATTTTTAAAACTTTTTTACTTGTTTCAGTCATTTTGACTGTTGCCATGCTGGAGCACTGCCTTTAGTCGAGCAAATCGACCCCAGGACTTATTCTTTGTAAGCCTAGTACTTATTCTTATTCTATTGGTCTCTTTTGCCGAACTGCTAAGTTACTTGGATGTAAACACACCAGCATCAGTTGTCAAGTGATGTTGGAGTGACAAACACAGACACACAAACATATATATATATATATCATCATCATCATCATCATCATCATCATCATCATCATCATCATCATCGTTTAACGTCCGTTCTCCATGCTAGCATGGGTTGGACGGTTCGACCGGGGTTCTGGGAAGCCAGAAGGCTGCACCAGGCTCCAGTCTAATCTGGCAATGTTTCTACAGCTGGATGCCCTTCCTAACACCAACCACTCCGTGAGTGTAGTGGGTGCTTTTTACGTGCCACCTGCACACATATATATATATATATATAAATAGATATATATATATATACATACATACATACATACATATGATGAGCTTTCTTTCAGTTTCCATCTACTAAATCCACTCACAAGGCTTTAGTCAGCCCGAGGCTATAGTAGAAGACACTTGGCCAAGGTGCCATGTTGTGGGACTGACCCCAGAACCATGTGGTTGGTAAGCAAGCTACTTACCACACAGCCACTTCTACACCTATGTTAAATAAAATTTCAGCAAACTATTTCTCTGTCATTTATGGCTTTATATATATATATATATATATATATATATGCGTGTGTATGTATACCTATAGGGTTGGCCAAAAGTCACCCGACAGTAAATCAAAATTCCATAAATTCTATCTGTAATTCTGTGTTGACTCGAACGAAAAAAATGTGTTGCTCAAGAAGGATTTCAGTTTGAACAATTATCATGATGTTTCATATTTAAATGCTTTTATTAAATTCATTCCGTTGTTAAACATAAATAAATCTTGGAATTAGATGGTCTTGATTGACTTTTGGCTAACCCCGTATATATGTGTGTGTTCGTGTACATATATAATATATATATATATATGCATCTGTGTATATATATATATATATATGCATCTGTGTATATATATATATATATATATATATATATATATATATGCATGTGTGTGTGTGTGTGTATATATATATATGCATGTGTGTATGTATATATATATGCGTGTGCATGTGTATATATATGCATGTGTGGGTGTATATATAGGTACACATACATAATTAGGTTCACATGTGCCTCATCTTTCTGACTCCTGTGGTATAACTTGCCTCTGTCTGTCTGTCTGTCTGTCTGTCTCTATTTCTCTTTCATTCATATCACTCTTGAAATATTTCACTTTCTACTTAAACCAAAGGTTTCTTACCAACAGGGTCTTGGGCTCAGGTTTCGTCCGAAGACTTGATTCCAGTCAGGTGCCACTTCAGCACAATATAAGGCAACGAGGTATCAATACGTGGCAACAAACTCTAGTTGTCAGTTTAAATTGGAACTTTTGCATTTCTGAAAAAAAAACAGAGTACAAAAATATAAGATTTAAAAAAAAAACAACTTTGTGTTAGGAGTCTGTAGAAATATATATTTAAATGGCATGTAAATTAATCCTTTTACATTTGGATTACTCACTCAAACTTACTTATTCACATTGTTTTGAATAAACATGCGTGACATTGCACCTTCAAGATTTTGACAACATGATGGCTTATTTTTAAAATGACACTGTCGGGTAGTTGTGAGAGGCAGGATCTGGCCAGTTTAAATGCTAAAAGGCTAAACATAGGTGCAGGAGTGGCTGTGTGGTAAGTATCTTGTTTACCAACCACATGGTTCCGGGTTCAGTTCCACTGCATGGCACCTTGGGCAAGTGTCTTCTACTATAGCCTCGGGCTGACCAAAGCCTTGTGAGTGGATTTGGTTGACAGAAACTGAAAGAAGCCCATTGTATATATGTATATGTGTCTGTGTTTGTCCCCCTAACATCGCTTGACAACCAATGCTGGTGTGTTTATGTCCACGTACTTAGTGGTTCAGCAAAAGAGACTGATAGAATAAGTACTAGGCTTACAAAGAATAAGTCCTGGGGTTGATTTGCTCGACTAAAGGTGCTCCAGCATGGCCACAGTCAAATGACTGAAACAAGTAAACGAGTATCTGTACAATCAGCTGTACAGACCAGTGGTTTTCAACCATTTTTTTGCCTATGAATTGTTTTGGTTCCCGTTATACTTTACTGGACAACAGAAGTGTTAAGACTGGTCATTACAGTGGTGTAAAGCACTTCTGTTATTACCACTTAAAAGCACACGTGTGGTGCCATGTGAAAACACCCGTGTGGTGCCTTGTGAAAGCACCCATGTGGTGCTACATAAAAATACTTGTGCGATGCCACATAAAAAGCACCCATGTGGTACCACATAAAAGCACCTGTGTGAAGCCCTGAAAATGCGCCTGTGCAGTGCCATGTAAAAGCACCCCGTACACTCTGTAAAGTGGTTAGCATTAGAAAGGGCATCCAGCTGTAGAAACCATGCCAAATCAGACTGGAGCCTGGTGCAGCTCTCCAGCTTGCCAGCTCTGGTCAAACCATCGAACACATACCAGCATGGTCAATGGACGTTAAATGATGATGGACGGCCATAGCCATTTGATATTTAAATAAAATCCTATTATATTTTTATAATTAAATATTATTAGGAATTTTATTAAAAAAATTGCTAAAATGTTTTGTGCATTATAGAAGTCTAAGCAATTTATTTTATTTCTTTCTTTTTTTGTTGCAGTCATATGACTGCGGCCATGCTGGAGTACTGCCTTAAAAAGGTTTTAATTACAGAAATCAACCCCAGGACTTGTTTTGTAAGCCTAGTACTTATCCTATTGGGTTCTTTGCCAAACCGCTAAGTTACGGGGACCTAAACACACCAACAGTGGTTGTCAAGTGATGGTGGTTGGTGGTGGTAGTGTCAAACACAGACACACACAAATATATACATAAAACTATTTATATATGACAGGCTTCTTTCAGTTTCCATCTACCAAATCCACTCACAAGGCTTTGGTCGGCCCAAGGCTATAATAGAAGACACTTGCCCAAGGTGCCACACAGCGGGACTGAACCCAGAACCATGTGGTAAGGAAACAAGCTTCTTACCACACAGCCATGCCTGTACCTATTGTACATAGATTTTAACAACAAAATCTTATATGGTCCTGCAAGGGTCACAGAAACCCTGGTTGAGAACCCGTGGTTATAGATCAGAGCTCTGCAACTTTTTTTTTCACTTGCAGTACATTTACATTCCTTTCAAAATTCGGTGACATATCTGAACTCAAAATATGACTAAAAGTATAGGGGAAAATTATATTCAGGTTACACTGTGGCACACCTAGCACTGTCTTAAGGCATACCAGTGTGCCACGGCATACCAGTTGCGGAGCACTGGTCTAGATGACTGTACACATCAATAGAGTGCAATGCTAAATACAGATGACCATTGAAACTCCTAAGTTGTACTGGAAAACCTAATTGTTATGGAAGTATTAATGTCACGACTGCATCATTGTCTCCCCCACAACAACACTGACCACCTATAAAACCTGAAGCTTCAGAACTCTGTTGGAAGTCCATCATAACCATGACACTGTTGTTGTTGATATCATTATGATTTTGTTATTGATGTTGGTGCTAAAAACTACCACCACCACCACCAACACCACCATCTTCACCTCTCACCACGATCGCTGCCACCATCACCCCTTCATCACAATCACCACCAGCAGCCCCCAAACGCCAACCATCACCATGACCACAACCATCATCAACATCAATACAACCATCACCACCACAACCATCAACAGGACCACCGCCACTGCCATCATAAACACCGTCACCACAAGCGCCATCGCCATCACCATTAGAATCGGTAAAATTACTTTAGAAGCAATTTCAAAGGAAAGGCCAGCAAAGGAAAAGAATGAAAATGTAATTTTTTTGAGAGGGTGTGAAAAGAGAGAGATAGAGAGAGAGCGACAGAGAAAGAGAGAAAGAGAACAAGAGACAGTAACACATACACACACATATATACACTAACCACTCACATATACGCACAACAGATGTAATATAGCTGCTGCTGCTGTCGCTGCTGGTGTTGTTGCTGCTGCCGTTAGTAAATGTGGCAGTGAAAATGGCAAGTGAGCTCTGCTATATGCTGACATACACCCAATCCATCAAAGCAAAGAGCAGTAAAGTTAGCGCTATCAGTCACAGACCTTCTGGCAGCTTTATAGTACCTTGCCTTTTACTACACCCCTTCCCGCCACCACCACCACCACCACCACCACTACCATAGACGCACACAAGCACAAACACACATATATACATATACATACATACATACACAAATGCTCACTCTTCAGTACACTGAAACCTAGTGTAATGTGGCAGCTAACCAAATTTACTTCAATTTTCTTTCAATTTTGACATTATACTAATGAAATATGCTCCTTTTCCC
>NC_043002.1:50240766-50280766 GCF_006345805.1 Octopus sinensis | reverse complement strand
ACAGGGACAATAACACACCAGCATCAGTGGTCAAGCAATAGTGGTGGTAGTGGTGGAGAGGAGACAACCAGACACAAACATACATACATATTATATATATATATGACGGGCTTCTTTCAGTTTCCGTCAACCAAATTCACTCACAAGGCTTTGGTCAGCCTAAGGCTTTAGCAGAAAACAACTTGCCCAAGGTGCCATGTAGTGGGACTGAACCTGGAACCATGTGGCTGGGAAACAATCTTCTTACCATACAGGCACGACTGCAATATATATATATATATATATATATATATATATATATGTATACACGATGGTCTTCTTTTAGTTCCCCTTCTACAAAATACACCCACAAGGCTTTGGTAGGTCCTGGATCATAGTAAAAGACACTTGACCATGGATGCCACGCAGTGGGACTGAACCTGGAACTATGTGGTTGGGAAGCAAACTCCTTACCACACAGCCACGCCTGCACTTAAACGATAATTACAGAGATAGGTTCAGGTGAATAAACAGGAAAAACGTTATTAAGGCGCAATGATTTTACGGCCAGTTAGTTGGCCCTTCTTTATACAGAACTAATCAATGATATGCGGCATCTGAATACAGACTTGAAGCCAAGTAAAGGAAGGATATAATGTTCAACAGTTTAACCATGAAAACAAAGGGTCAGCACATTATTATTATTATTATCATTATTATTATTATTTTTATTATTATTATTATTAAACACTAGACTAACAACGGAAATTAGGGTTAAAGTGATGGTGGCAATAAGACTGGAAATGGTTGTAGTGGTGGTGGTGGTGGTGGTGATGGTGGTTGTAGTGGTGGTGGTGGTGATGGTGGTTGAAGTGGTGGTAGTGCTGGCGGTGGCTTATGTGGTGATCATACATGAGACAATGCTATAACGCATACATCATCAACAGCAACATGCAGACACTAGCATATACACACACACATACATTTATAGAGGCAGATAGAGAGAAACGGAGAGAAGGGTTATGTGTATGTGTATGCTAGAGAAAGAGAGAGAGAGAGAGAGAGAGAGAGAGGGAGGGAGAATGAATGACAATATTCGTGCATAGCGATATACAGAAACACAACAAATACACAGGCACATCCAAGCACATGCACAATGCACCAAGGCTTGCACTTATGTGCATGTATGTCGAGCTGGTGGTTGCACATGAGCAGCATTCTAGTTGATGTCGGTAGACTACATCATGTAAATTGTGGTGATAGTGGAGATGAAAAAGAGGAAAGGGTGGACTTTCAAACGAGAAGGCAGGGAGGAGTAACAAAGAAAGTGTACGTGTGTGTGGTGTGTGTGTGTGTGTGTGTGTTGTGTGTGTACAGTGCAATTTATCATGTTAGGCCATCTGGTGTCTTTCAAACTGTGACCTCCTTGCTTCGGACTATCTGGCCACTGTGACAAAGATGGATGTCTTGATGAGCTCCCATCATAACTGTCTTAACTGTCCACCACCACCAGTTCCACCGCCATCACTACAACCACCACCACCAGAGCCACCATCAATACCACCTCCTTGAGATAGTCCACAAACAGGGGCACTAAAACAACTTCACCATCAACATCTACATTCACCACAAGCGAATAAAAACAAGGTAGTCTCTAAACAGTTGCTCAGACGCTAGAAACAACAACCAAATCTGCCTCAAAGCGCACCCATCGATTATTGAAACAATAACTTGAAATGAAAAAGATACATTACATAATTTTTCCAACCTCTTTGCCTAATCTCTAGACCCTACCCCAAAGGCCTGCTCAGGACAGACCTGGGGCTAAACAACACCATTACCATCACAACAACAATAACAAAACTTTACTAAACTACATGTGTTACTCAGCAGTCTTGCTTAAATACTAACGTCAAGAAAATGGGGCTGTGATCGTAAATCCTGTATATGCTACACTTCTCAATTTCAACCACCACCACGACCATGGGTGTCGCCACTATCACAAATAATAGTTGCCTCCATTGGTCAATGCTGACCATGTACTTGCATATAATTGCAGACCTGGGCAAGATTTTGTTTTCGAAAGATTAGCAGGAGTGGCTGTGTGGTAAGTAGCTTGCTAACCAACCACATGGTTCTGGGTTCAGTCCCACAGCGTGGCATCTTGGGCAAGTGTCTTCTGCTATAGCCCCGGGCCGACCAATGCCTTGTGAGTGGATTTGGTAGACGGAAACTGAAAGAAGCCTGTCGTATATATGTATATATATATATGTGTGTGTGTTTGTGTCTGTGTTTGTCCCCCTAGCATTGCTTGACAACCGATGCTGATGTGTTCACATCCCCATCACTTAGCGGTTCGGCAAGAGAGACCGATAGAATAAGTACTGGGCTTACAAAGAATAAGTCCCGGGGTCGATTTGCTCGACTAAAGGCGGTGCTCCAGCATGGCCGCAGTCAAATGACTGAAACAAGTAAAAGAGTAGAGAGAAATTACCCATGCATGCAAATCACCCTTCTCCATGTTATCGATGTTTATCCCTGGGAAAGGCTACCACCTTGGGTCAATACAGTTTGACACCAGTATCCTCACAGATATTGCTGTTAGAATGCAATGCAAAGAGGTGAAATGAACCTTACAAGGTGTTTCTGCCTGACCCCTCTACCAGCTCTACCAACCCACCTCAACCATCATCCTAGACTGGTGTGTTTTACTGACCCTGAAAAAATAAAAGGCAAAGCTAACCTCAGTGGGATTTGAACTCAGAACATAAAGAAATGTAATAAATATTGCCAGGTATTCTAACCAATATTCTGACAAATATGTCAATTCTCCACTTTGCTACTATCGCTGTTGTTATCTTATAATACCCTTACCCCAATCATCATTATCACTTTCAACAAACCCCCCCACCCCACCACTTGTATCCACAACCATAATGTTAACTCATCACTGAAAACTAAAATCTGGTAAGAAGTACTCAAAGGTATTTGTGTGTAACTGATTCACTGATTAACATTACTATCCACTCTCTTCCCTCAGCCACCAGCCAACGTTACTTCCTTATTATCGATCCAGCCATAAAGCAAAATGCCCTTTCCTCAATGGATAGTTGATGCTAAATGTCCAACTAATTTGTCCGACCCCATTGTACAGCACATATTAACTTGGGCTGGCCAATACTACGTGACTGAAATTTGGTAGACAGAAACTGTATAGCAACCTCTCTGTCTGTCTGTCTGCTCTCTCTCTCTCACACACACACACACACACACAAGAGTAGTTGTGGTGGAAGTCAATCTGTTAGTTATTCAAATTGCTAATAATATCTGTTGGTTGCACAAGCGCCACTGTTTTTCAATGACAGGGTAAGATTTGAACTCGGAATGCACAGAGCCAGAACAGATAGCACAAGGAATTGAACCCACAACCTTATGATTGTGAGCCCAACAGCATAACCAACAGACCACATGACCCTTCACTATAATTTCGTTCCATTTATTCATGCATGCATGCATACATACATGTATACATACACACATACATTCACACATACATACATGCATGCATATATACACACACATACATACATACATGTATGTATGCATACACAGACATGCACACATACATGTATGCATATACATACATACATATATATATACATATGCATGCATACATACATACACACATAAATACCTGCATGCGTACATACATATATACATAGAGGCACAGATATGGCTGTATAGTTAAGACAGTTGCTTCCCAGTTACACGGTTTTGGGTTCCATCCCACAGTGAAACATCTTGGGCAAGATTCTTCATAACCAGCTGATCTAGCAAGCGGGGCCTCATATCAGTGAGGGGGGCTGGTGCGCATTGATGCCGTCGAGAGGTAGGCCCCGAAACGGCGCGCATTCTCTCCTGATGACCCCTTACACTTGCTAGCTTCCGATATACAGAGCTTTTGACTGGTAGCACTTGCATGTGCAAGTTGTTTGCAAGACATCTAAGCTTACTGAAGCCTTGTGAGTGGATTTGGGAAACAGAAACTGAAAGAAACCCTCAATCTCTTTCTTTGCCTTCCTCTCTCCCTCCCTCTTTCCCTTACTAATTACTTTACTCCTTACTTCATTCTGACTTTCTATCTGTCCTTTTCTTGTCTCCAGTTCTACAGGACATTTTCATTTGTGCTGCCCCAAGCCTATCATTTTGTGGTCACATAGCTTTTCTTGTTGTATATGTGTATTTTACCTTGTCATGTTTGTTTCTGTCATTTTCCTGTACATACGTTAGCTACTCCCATTAACATTTTGCCACTGGTGCCACCAGATGTGAACCATATCGACATTAAAGGTGCAAAATTGTGATCTTTTGGACGTTGACTGATGTGTTTTTATAAAATTTTCCATTTGTGTTTTTGTTAAATTTTTGAAATATATATGTGACTCTCTATAGGCGCAGTAGTGGCTGTGTGGTAAGTAGCTTGCTTACCAACCACATGGTTCCGGGTTCAGTCCCACTGCGTGGCACCTTGGGCAAGTGTCTTCTACTATAGCTTCAGGACGACCAAAGCCTTGTGAGTGGATTTGGTAGACAGAAACTGAAAGAAGCCCGTCGTATATATGTGTGTGTGTGTGTGTGTCTGTGTTTGTTCCCCCAACATCGCTTGACAACTGATGCTGTTGTGTTTACGTCCACGTCACTTAGCAGTTCAGCAAAAGAATAAGGACTGGGCTTACAAAGAATAAGTCCTGGGGTCGATTTCTTCGACTAAATGCGGTGCTCCAGCACGGCCAGAGTTAAGTGACCGAAACAAGTAAAAAAGTAAAAAAGAGAGAATACACACACACACACACACACACACACAGGTATAAGTGTGGACCCTTGTTTCAACATCGTGTGGTGACTGTACATAAGCATCACCATCATACAAGCAATGTCTGTTTCAAGTCTTCCATGAAAGACATGCCTGGCCATGGGGGAATATTACCTTGCTGGGAAACAGGTAAGGGTTGGTGATAGGAAGGGTATCCGGCTGTGCAAAAACCTGTCTCAACAAATTCCATCTGAACCATGGACAATAAACAAGCAAAGTTGTATGCAGAGAATTAAGAGAGGCATGTGTTACTGCAGATATTCTGAAGAAAACCCTTTTGCATGAAATGAAATGAAAAAAAAAAAAAAAATATTTCTTCAATCAAGGAACCAATTCAAGATTAATACTATCCCCACTCTTTACCTTCTGTCCCCTCATTTACTTACTTGTATTGTTCGCAATGCTTTCTGTAAGCTGTTCCCAGCTCCATACCCCCAAAACAACCACTAAAAACACTTAATATAATATTGAAACACTCATCATTACCATCACCACCACTACCACCACCATTTCTAAGAAACAATCAACCACCATCTAACACCCACCACCACTGCTACCAGCACCAGAACCACCACCACAAATCAACACCAAGAATCGCAATGAACACCACTACTGCTACCATTTCCACCTCAGCAGACCAGCGCCACCACCACCACCACCACCACAACCACATTACAACAACATGTACTGTCACCACCACATATTACCACTGCCACTACCCTACCAATTCCACACACCCCACACTTCCACCTTCACCCTCGTTTGTACTTTCACTTTAATTATATTTACAATTCATATTACTTTGTCCAATCACACATCACATGCCACCACCACCACCACCACCACCACCACCATCATTATCAACAACACTATTGCCACAACTATCACTGCTACTGCCGAATATGACCACCACCACCACTACCGATACCACTACCTTGTCGGCCCAAATTATGAATATTTAAATAATATTGAAAATAAAATGAAATACCGCCCTCTGCTCTGTCCGCCCCCACCCCACTCTGCAGAAAATGATTTACTTAATTAATATTATTAAATATAACATAAAACATATTTTATTAGAACAATAAAGGAGAGAGAGAGAGAGAGAGATAGACTATTAGAGAAGTGTCACAATTATAACACAACAAGAACTACAACTAACATCATGACAACAACAACAACAGACTATTAGTAGAGAAAATAAAATGTAGAAGGAAAATAAAAAAAAAACACAATATTGATAATAACAAATGAAATAAAAAAAAAAATAAAAACTAACGAGGTGGAATGTGGGAGTGAAGTAGAAAGAGAGAAGGCAGAAGGTAGGGGGAAAGGAAATAAATAAATAAATAAATAAATAAAGGGCCTTTACATCAACAACATGAGGAACAACAAGAACAAAATACAACAGCAACAACAAGAGGGGAGGTGTGGGGGGGGCGAGGAGGAGGAACGGGGCAGGGTGGGTCTGAAAACAAAAAAAAAGACAGTGATCATGTCAACATCAACCTACCACTGGTAATGATAACAACAGTAAAACACCCCACCCACCCCACAACCGCCGCCGCCGCCGCCACCACCACCACCACAACAACAACAACTGCTGCCAACACCAGTGTTGATACCCCACTCCCCCCCACCGCACTAAACCAATATGTGTCAGATTATTATAAAGAGCTGTATAAATTGCGGTAACCCCATAAAATATTTAGATATTTGATATTGTTGCTGGCTTGGAGCTGGAGTAGTGTGGGTGGGAGTGGGTGGTAGTGGTGGTGGTGGTGGTGTTCAGTTGTAGCGGTGTAGGTCATAGAGGCATTGGTGCTAGTGGCACTAGCGGTAGCGAGGTTAATGGTGGTGGAAGTAGTAACAGTAGTTGGTTGGTTGGTTGGTTGTAGTAGTTTTTGGTGGGTGGTGTTGGTGGTTGTAATGCCAGTGGTGGTGTTTGGTGGGTGAAGGTGATAGTGGTGATGCTGGTGATGGTGCTTGAGGTAGAGGCAATCAGTATAGAATGGTTGTGCTGGTGTCAGTGGTAAATGGTGTTGGTGGTGGCTTTGATGATGGTGGTGATGATGGTGGTCGTGGTGATGATGGTGGTCGTGGTGATAGTGATGATGGTGGTGGTGATAGTGGTGGTGGTGGTGATGGTAATGATGGTGGTGATGGTGGCGGTGATGATGGTGGTGATAGTGGTGATGGTGGTGGTGGTGGTGGTGTGGGGGTGATAGAGTTCATGTTATTGTGACTGATGTTGTTAGAGGTGATGGTGCTATTCATGCTGAGCATTAGTAATGTCTTCTACTAATGCTCAGGGCTGAGCAAAAAGACAAAAGACAAAGTCAAACTTGGCAGCATTTGAACACAGAACGTAAAGATGGACAAAATGCCACAAAGCATTTCACCCATCATGCTAACAATTCTGCCAACTCACCGCCTTAATGATAATAATAATCCTTTCTACTATAGCCACAAGGCTTGAAATTTTTTGGGGAAGGGGCCAGTTGATTAGATCAACCTCCAGTATGCAACTGGTACTTAATTTATCGACCCCCGAAAGGATGAAAGGCAAAGTTGACCTCGGCAGGATTTGAACTCAAAACGGGAAGACAGACGAAACACTACTAAGCATTGTGCCTGGTGTGTTAACGATTCTTTTCTACTCTAGGCACAAAGCCCAAAACTTTTGGGGAAGGGGCCAGTTGATTAGATCGACCCCAGTAAACAACTATACTCAATTCATTGACCCTGAAAGGATGAAGGGCAAAATTGACCTTGGCAGGATTTGAACTCAGAACATAAAGATAGAGACGAAATACCACTAAGCATTTCGCCCGGCATGCTAACATTTGTACCAGCTCACTACCTTACAGTAATAATAATAACAATAACAATATTTAACTTGAACATTATCATTATTATTATTATTATTATTGGTGAGCTTTCGAATCGTTAGCACGCCAGGCGAAATGCTTAACAGTATTTCATCTGCCGCTACGTTCTGAGTTCAAATTCCGCCGAGGTTAACTTTGCCTTTTATCCTTTCGGGGTTGATTAAATAAGTACCAGTTATGCACTGGGGTCAATGTAATCGACTTAATCCATTTGTCTGTCCTTGTTTGTCCCCTCTATGTTTAGCCCCTTGTGGGCAATAAAGAATTAAATTATTATTGTTATTATTAAAATTATTATTATTATTATTATTATTATTATTATTATACTATAATGTTTTCTGCTATAGCTAAGGTACTTTTGTAGTGTTTTGTAATGTACTGCTAGACTGCTTTAAATATTACATGCTTTAATGCATTAAAAGGCTTCTTTCCAGAAGAGGTACTGCTGAAATTGGAGTACATCTAAAATGCCAACAGATATGACAATTGCTTGCATAACAGTGACTGATCAAAGATTCTTCAAACTCATTTATATGGCACACATATGTGAGACCCTCGCAAGAGTGCTTCAAACCTCCACTACTCTCCTGCTGTTCAGTTATAACAAACAAACGAATAACTAAATAAGGAACTATCATCATCGTCGTTTAACGTCCGTTCTCCATGCTAGCATGGGTTGGACAATATATAAACTATATAAACTTAAACTATATAAAACAAAAATCACAAAGTGAAAGGCAAGCAACTCTCTCTCTCTCTCTCTCTAAATTTATTGACCAAAAGGCCAAAGTTCATGCAAGGTGGAATTGAAAACATTTCAAGACATTATTATTGTCTCAATATTAATAATCATTTTCCCAGTTCATAAAGTTATTTTGTTGGTGTAAATGCAGAGGTAATGGTGGTGGTGGTGGCGATGGTATCATTAATGTGGTATGTAAGGCGGTGAGCTGGTAGAACTGTTATCACGCCGGGTGAAATGCTTAGCGGTATTTCGTCTGTTTTTACGTTTTGAGTTCAAATTCTGCCGAGGTTGACTTTGCCTTTCATCCTTTCGGGGTCAATAAATTAAGTACCAGTTATGCACTGGGGTCGATGTAATCAACTTAATCTGTTTGTCTGTTCTTGTTCGTCTCCTCTGTGTTTAGCCCCTTGTGGGTAGTAAAGAAATAGGTATTATTAACGTGGTGTGCCATTATGGTAAAATGTTTGCTTCCTAATCACATGATTCTGGGTTCAGTCCCACTGCTTGGCACCTTGGGCATGTGTCTTCTACTATAGCCAAGCAAACCCCAAAAAATTGTGAGTAGATTTGGTATTTGGAAACTCGAAGGAGTCTATCATCATCATCGTTATTTACTGTCCGTTTTCCATACTGGCAAGAGTTGTATGGTTTGACTGAAAACTGACAAGTTAGGGAGCTACACCAGGTTCTAATCTGATTTGGCATGGCTTCTACAGCTGGATGACCTTCCTAATGCCAACCACATATTAATATTAAGCAGAAGTAACGGAGTGACTCAAGGTTCAAGAGTTTTGTGTATTGGCACTTATCAAACTAGACTGTTTGCATCAACATACTTCTCTGTGTGTGTGTGTGTGTGTGTGTGTGTGTGTGTATACTGGCACTCCGTGGCTTACGACGACGAGGGTTCCAGTTGATCCAATCAATGAAACAGCTTGCTTGTGAAATTAACGTGCAGGTGGCTCCACAGACACGTGTACCCTTGACGTAGTTCACTGGGAGCTTCAGCATGACACAGAATGTGACAAGGTACTATTCATTTTTACCAGCTGAGTGTACTGGAGCAATGTAAAATAAAGGGTCTTACTCAAGGACACAATGCATCACCAGGAATTGAACTCACGACCTTTCAACCATGAGCTGAATGCCTTAACCACTAACCCACGCTCCTACATATATATATATGTGTGTGTGTGTGTGTGTATGTGTCTGTCTTTGTGTTTATCCTCACCACCAGACAACCTACATTGGTCTGTTAACATCTCCATAACTTAGAGATTCAACATAAGAGATCAATAGAATAAGTACCAGGTGTTAAAAAAAATAAGCCCAAGAGTCAGTTCCTTAAGCTAAAACCATTTACGGTGGGACCCTAAAATGGTTGCATTTCAATCACTAAAACAAATAAAAGATAAAAGAAGATAACTGTGGCACCAGTTATTGTTTAGTCCTCAACTTAGTTTCAAGCCTATTTTTCACATAGCTAGGAGTTCACTGTCCAACGTATTGCCCCCTCTACCATCTATTTTTTTCTTCTTTTCTTTTTAAAGACCGTAGGACATGATTTGAGGGTAGCTTAACGCTCTAACATTCAGATTACTCTGTCACACGTAATGCTTATTTATTCATACTGGTTTGAATTATGGCTTATATATGAATTATACCTTACATTCTGGCTTCAAGGTTTCAATGGGGTGATTGCTTTTAGAATGACATAGTAAAGTTCTTATAAGAGGCCAAACCTGGCTGATTTAAACATAAAACAAGCAGAATATTATGGCTGAATATAGCTGGTTTAAATGCTAAGGGTTAATAACTGTTTCTTGCAGATTCATGTGATGGCGTAAAGGCTAGAAAGTTGCTGCTATTCAGCCTAAGACAAGATCTAAATGAGTAGATAGATGGTCAACAATATTCCAACCATGATCAACCAATCTTATTTTCAGGCATTGTATCTATGACTACATTAAACGATGATGTTGATGATGATGATGTTACCCAACAACAACAGGTAGCCTCCATGATAACACTTGATCTGCTAGATATATCAACCAGATCCCCCGGAAGTCACACCTTCGCTAGCGTCTTAGAAAGAGGAGGTCATAGTGGGCAAAGATGGTCCAAGATACAAGACTAGGAAGGAAAAAAAAAGCAATACATAATTAAGAAAGATGGGCTGGTCATGAGTGGAACACTTTTGAGGACAGGTTTGTTCTATTAAGTGTGAATATATATATCTCTTACTTGTTGCAGTAATTGGACAGCAGCCGTGGTGGGACACCACTTTGAAGGGTTCACTTGAATAAACCAACCCCAGTATATACATATTCTTTTACCTGTTTCAGTCATTTGACTGCGGCCATTCTGGAGCACTGCCTTCAAGCACGACCTCAGGACTCATTTTTTTAAAGCCTAGTACTTATTCTATCAGTGTTTTTTTGCCAAACTGCTAAGTTTCAGGGATGTAAACACACCAACACCAGTTGTCAAGCAGTGATGGGAAGTGGGGGTAACAAACACAGACACAAAGATACACACACAGATATATGCATACATATACATACATGTGTGTGTATATGTATGTATGTATATGATGGGCTTCTTTCAGTTTCTGTCTACCAAATCCACTCACAAGGCTTTGGTCGACCTGAGACTATAGTAGAAGACACTTGCCTAAAGTGCCATGCAGAAGAACAGAACCTGGAACCATGTGGCTGGGAAGCAAACTTCTTACCACATGGTGGTACTTATTCCATTGCTCTCCACCATGAACTGCTTAGATATGGGAACAAAAACAAACCAACTCCAGCTGCCAAGTTCTAAGGTGGGTAAGGCACACACATAGACACACATGTGAGGGACAGAACCCGAAGCCTCATAGTTGCAAAGTGAACTTCTTGGTGATTCTGTCAATGCAAGCATTGGTTATTTCGAGACATGTATTAGTTTCTTGTTTTCAGCTAAATGCCATTCACAGATTGAATGGTAAAGTAGAGAGGATGTGGTGGTGGGAGCAGAAATAGTATAGCTGGCCTGAGGGAGTGAACAAAAAATAAAAAAATGGAAGAGATCAAGAATAAAAGAAATTCTTACTCTGGCACATACATTCAAATAAAAGATACGTCATATGGCACCTTGGGCAAGTGTCTTCTACTATAGCTCAGGGCTAACCACTAATGCCTTATGAGGGAATGTGGTAGACAAAAACTGCGTGGAAGCTCTTCATGTGTGTGCCCCTACACCTAACAACTTGAAAACTGGTGTTGGTTTGTTTATGTCCCTATGATTTTAATGATGGGTAAAAGCGACCAATGGATAAGTACAAGATTAAAAACTGAAAAATAAGTTCTGGGGTCATTTGTTTGACTAAGACCTTCAATGCTAGTGCTCCGGCATGGGGCTCCCAATACAACGATTGAAACAAGGAAAAGACAAGCGGGTACTCACAAACAGCCAGAGATAAACATATCTGCCCGTCCACAAAGGTGCAGATAAGAATCACGTAAACAGACACAGACACATTTTACAGGTAAAGAAATATAATGAGGATACTTGAAACCAGGGTTTCTCGCAGGAAGCAGGGGTGCAGATTGGATTGAAGAGGTGAGTGGGCAAATTGCCAGCTTTAATAAAATCAAATTTAAAGAAGGACTAAACAACAGAAATGATATTGGCAGCTGCAGTGACAGCAATGACAACAACAACAGTTACAACAACAACGGGTAGCCTCTATGAAGTTTTGATTTGCTATATGCATCAACCAAATGTGGAGGCACAATGGTCCAGTGGTTAAGGCAGCAGACTTGCGGTCATAGGATCGCGGTTTTGATTCCCAGATCGGGCGTTTTGAGTGTTTATTGAGCGAAAACACCTACAGCTCCATGAGGCTCCAGCAGGGGATGGTGGCGATCCCTGCTGTATTCTTTTGCCACAACTTTCTTGCATTCTTCCTTCTGTTGGCCTGCTCACTTAGCCAGTGGGGTGGCATCATTTGAAGGCTAAAACAATGCGAAGCGCATTGTGACCAGCGATGTGTAGCAACATCCGATAGCATGGTCGGTCACGGTGACAGTGATCAACCAAATCTTCTTCGAATCGCATCTTAAAATCTTGTAAATAGCAGACTTTTGCAACCTGAATAATCTGAATGATAAAGGGTTAAGAACCAGAGTAGAATACAACACCAGCACCAACAAGTAAACTAAGAATTTCAATTTAGGTGCAGGAGTGGCTGTGTCATAAGTAGCTTGCGTACCAACCACATGGTTCCGGGTTCATTCCCACTGCGTGGCACATTGGCCAAGTGTCTTCTACTATAGATTCAAGCCAACCAAAGCCTTGTGAGTGGATTTGGTAGACGGAAACTGAAAGAAGCCCGTCGTATATATGTACATATGTATGTATGTGTATATGTTTGTGTATCTGTGTTTGTTCCCCCAACATTGCTTGACAACCAATGCTGGTGTGTTTACGTCCCCGTAACTTAGCGGTTCAGCAAAAGAGACTGATAGAGTAAGTACTAGGCTTACAAAGAATAAGTCCTGGGTTCGATTTGCTCAACTAAAGGCGGTGCTCCAGCATGGTCACAGTCAAATGACTGAAACAAGTAAAAGAGAGTAAAAGAGATACAATACTAAGACTGAAGAACTGTTGGTGCTCTCAGACATAAACAGAAGTAATGACAAAACGGTAAAAAAAAAAAAACATGCTAAATAGTCTAAAAACAACTAATTTTAAACAATGTGAATATGACTGACACCTTCCCTACCTTTTCCAAAGCCAGTGACAAACACTGAAAGGGGAGGGGGATTAGTGTAATGGAAAGCTATGAGATGAAATGGTTAGAAAACATGAATTTTGTCATGTTTTTTTAACTTTCTTTTAGACACCTACATACATGCATGCATGCATAATACAATGCACATATGAGTAAATGTTGTGCAGCCACGAGTGTGTGTGTCCAAGTGCATATGGTTTTTTTTTTTAATAATATGTCCAACCACACTCACTCACATGTGTATGTGTGTGTGTAAATATAAATAAATATATATATAAATGGATATCTATCAATATATAAAAAATATAAATACATGTCATGGATATATATATATATATATATATATATATACATAACATGTATCATGTATGTATCTATGTATATATATTTATCCATATATTTATATTTATATATATTGTTTATTTGCCCAAAATAAAAAGATGTACACACATCAAGATGAATGATAAATATTATATATACATATCTCATAAACCTTACATTACAAACAAACACTTTAATACCACACAAACACATCACCATGTATGAATGCAACTGTAGTCATATATCAAGGCACTAATATATCAAATTAAATATTTATGTTATACATACATATATACAAACATACATATATAAACATATACACATACATATGCATACATACAAGCATATTTATACATATATACAAACCTATATACATATACACATACATATGCATACATACAAACATACATATACATATATACTTATATACACAAACCTATATACATATACACATACATATGCATACATACAAACATACCTATACATATATACTTATATATACAAACCTATATACACACACACATATATATATATATTATATATATATGTATGTATGGATACATATGTATACCTAATACCTATACATTGTGCTCATATGTGTGTATGGATATAGACAGATATTTATATTTTGTCATACACCTAATTGTATGTGAATACAAATACACAGAAATGTGCCTTCAAAAAACAAAACAGAGAGAGAGAGAGAGAGAGAAACACCAAGTTAGAAAGACAGAGAAACAGAGAGAAAGAGAGAGAGAGAAACCAAGATAGACAGATAGAGAGACAGAGTGTTGTCAGTGATGGAAAGATCAAATTGGCTTAGTGACAAGCTAATTTCCTTTTATTAGCAAATTATAAGCACCATTTTTATTGGCCATCTCTTATATCACACACACACACAGAAAATTACTTGCTGTCACACACACACAATTACCTGCAGTCCTATACACACATGCACACACATACACATGTTCCAAACCTCACCATCAAGAAAGAAGACTTCAAGATATGTATTAGTTTCTTGTTATTAGCTAAATGCCATTCACAGATTGAACGAAAGAGTGGTGGGAGGTTGTGGTGGCGGTTGAAGGAGGAGAAATGGTAAAGCTTGAGGGATTAGAAAAAAAGCATAAGAATTAAACAAAGGAAGATACCAAGAATTAAAGGAAATCCTTACAATGACATGCACACACTCCCTACAGCTGGATACAAACACACACACACACACACTGAGATACAGGTAAACCTACACATGCAAACACACAAACAGGAGTTGTATAACCAAACATTGATACATCTACAGGTAAACAAATCTGATGAGGGGTAAAGTCCTTGAAATATAACAGAAATTAGGGGTAAATTGATGGGGTGGAGAAAGAGAGAGAGAGAGAGAGAGGAGGAAAGAGATAGAGTGAAAAAGAAACACAAAGCGAGTTAAGGAAAGCAAAAAGATTAAAGAAGATAGAGAGATAGATAGATCGAGTGAGAGAGAGAAAGAGACAGAGAGAGAAGAATAGATAGAGGAAAGTGAGGAAAACAAAAAAAAAAGGAGAAAGAAAACCAGTCTTGGAGAGAAATATGCAATGCTCTTTGTGACTGGTGTATGCATGTGTGTGTGTGTTCACACAGGTGTGTATGGAATCCATGAGCACAATGAGAGTGGGATGGGGTGAAGGTTGATAATAAATGAGAGAAATAAGAGAAATATAATGTGGAGACAGAAATATCTAATATGTTGACAGGGGTCAAAAAGTGGAGGGAGAGAAACGGGGGGGGGTGGAGGCAGATAGATGGAAGGCTGGATCTATCTATCTATCTATAATGTAGATAGGTAGGTAGACAGATAGATAGATGTTGGAGAATGGAGAGTGACTGATAGAGAGGGAAGCATATGTAGGAGTTGTTGAAAAATTGTAAATATGAACAAAGAAATGGGCAAGCGCACAAGCACATACACATACACAGATTAAGGTAGATTTAGGTGGAAGAAACACTAAGAATAAATAACAGATGCAAGTAAGCTTTTGTTTATGTGTGTGTATGTATGTGTGTATATATATATATATATATATGTAGGTGCAGGAGTGGCTGTGTGCTAAGTAGCTTGCTTACCAACCACATGGTTCCAGGTTCAGTCCAACGGCATGGCACCTTAGGCAAGTGTCTTCTACTATAGCCTGGGCCGACCAAAGCCTTGAGAGTGAATTTGGAAACTGAAGGAAACCTGTTGTGTGTGTGCGTGTATATATATATATATATATATATATATACACACACACACATAACCTGTTGTGTGTGTATATATATATATATATATATATATATCTTTTACTTGTTTCAGTCATTTGACCGCGGCCATGCTGGAGCACCGCCTTTAATTGAGCAACTCGACCCCGGGACTTATTCTTTTGTAAGCCTAGTACTTATTCTATCGGTCTCTTTTGACGAACCGCTAAGTGATGGGGACATAAGCACACCAGCATCGGTTGTCAAGCAATGCTAGGGGGACAAACACAGACACACAAACACACACACGCATATATATATACATATATACGACGGGCTTCTTTCAGTTTCCGTCTAACAAATCCACTCACAAGGCTTTGGTTGGCCCAAGGCTATAGTAGAAGACACTTGCCCAAGGTGCCACGCAGTGGGACTGAACACGGAACCATGTGGTTGGTAAACAAGCTACTTACCTCACAGCCACTCCTGCGCCTATATATATATATATATATATATATATATATATATATATGTGTGTGTGTATAAGTTTGTCCCCCCCCCCATCATCGCTTGACAAGCGATGTTGATGCGCTTACATCCTCATAACTTAGCAGCTGAGCATAAAAGACTGATAGAATAAGTACCAGCCTTACAAAGAAGTCCTGGAGTCAATTTGTTCGACTTACGGCTGTGCTCCAGCATGGCCACAGTCAAATGACTGAAACAATAGAATATATATACATACATACATATATATATAGTGATATATGTGTAAAAAGGTTGAATTAAATTTGTCTTCAATTTGGAAGTTTCCAAAAATGAGATTTCTAAAACAGATTCTTCAGATTTTGCAGATAGCTTACTGGCGTAAATTTGCGAATATGAAAATAGTACTTATATATGATGTGTGGGGAATTTATGGAAAGAAATCCCATAAAACTCAAAAATTTAGTTAAAAATGGAGAAGAGAAGATGTTAAAATTATATAAGAGAATCTTAATTCATGTATACGATAGTTTCATACTGTGATATAAAAAACATGCAAATTCATGGTTGAATAGAATTAACTAGATTAATCAAATTAAAATTAAATTAATTATTTAGGAAGGCGTTAGGAAGGGCATCCAGCTGTAGAAACATTGCCAGATTAGACTGGAGCCTGGTGCAGCCTTCTGGCTTCCCAGAATCCTGGTCGAACCGTCCAACCCATGCTAGCATGGAGAACGGACGTTAAACGATGATGATGATGATGATTTATCACTAAGCTTGCTTTGCAAATTGTAGTTTCAGGTTCAGTCCTACTGTACAGCACCTAGAGTAAGAGTCTTCTATAGCCGCTGGCTGACCAATGTCCTATATTTATCTATGTGCGTGTGTCTTTTTGTCTGTGCTTGCTCCCCACCCCACCACCACTATAGTTTCACAACCAGTGTTGTTTATGTCTCCGTAACTTAGCAGTTTGGCAAAAGAGACTGATAGAATAAGCACCAGGTTTCAAAAAAAAAAAAAAAGTACTGGGATTGATTCATTGGATTAAAATTCTTCAAGGCAGTGTTCCAGCATGTCTGAAGAATAACGAATGAAACAAGTGAAAGGTGAAAAGAGCTAACCACCTCTACAAAAAAAATAAATAAATAAATAAATAAATAAATAAATAAAATGAAAGCTGAAGAATTAATGAAACTAATTTTTTAAAAATCTAGAAGGCGATGCTAATGACAGCATAGTAATAACATGAAGAGGGATACGATATTGATTATAGGTAGATTAATCTGTTAAGGAGAAAGCGGATGGAGGGAGAGCGAGGCAGAAGGGGGGGAGGAGGAAGGATGACGAGGCTATAGAAAAAGAAGGAGAGCAAGAGGCAGACAAGGAATATAACAGGATAACAAGGAATGTAATAGGATAGAAAAGACAGGAAGAAGAAAAAAATTGAAAGCAATACTGAAAAATGGAGAATATAAGAAGTATAGGGATATAAAAGGATAATATAGAACCGTTTAGTTTGGGGTTTCTCAACCAGGATTCAAATGACCCTTGGGGGTCCACATGAGATTTTGTTGTTAAAATGTATGTGGAATAAACTGGTTATAATTCTACCCCACTGCGTGGTACCTTGGGCAAGTGTCTTCCACTATAGCCTCGGGCCGACCAAAGCCTTGTGAGTAGATTTGGTAGATGGAAACTGAAAGAAGCCTGTTGTATATAAATATATGTGTATATATACATGTATGTATGCATTTGTTGTTTGTATCAGTGTTTGTCCCTACCCCATTGCTTGACAACTGATGTTGGTGTGTTTATGTCCCCATCACTTAGCAGCTCGGCAAAAAGTGACCGATAGAATAAGTACTAGGCTTACAAAGAATAAGTCTGGGGGTCAATTTATTTGACTAAAGGTGGTGCTCCAGCATGGCTGCAGTCAAATGACTGAAACAAGTAAAAGAGTAATTGCTTTTTTTTATATAATTCTTTAATAAATATTTAATTGTAAAAATATAATACAAGTTTTTAGATACTGAATGACTAAGGGTTCATCAGGTTATGAAAATGGTTGAGAATCACTGGTTTAGCCAAACAAACTGACCCAGGTACTTGTTTCAAGTCTGGTACTTATTCAATCAGTCGCTTTCACTGAACAGTTACATTGCAGGGATGTAAACAAACCAACACCAGCTGTCAAGTAATAATGTGACAAACACACACACACACACACACACACACATATATATATAGAGAGAGCAGGCTTCCACAGTTAACATCAACTAAAATTCACACAGAAGGCATTGGTCAGCCAAGGGCAGCAGTAGAAGACACTTG
This sequence comes from Octopus sinensis, assembly GCF_006345805.1. Taxonomy (NCBI): domain Eukaryota; kingdom Metazoa; phylum Mollusca; class Cephalopoda; order Octopoda; family Octopodidae; genus Octopus; species Octopus sinensis. The sequence goes on along the minus strand of NC_043002.1, from coordinate 50,262,134 downwards.
CCCAAGATGCCAAGCAATGGGATTGAACCAGAGATCATGTGGTTGCAAAGCAAGCTTCTTAACCACACAGCTGTGTCTGCACCTATAAAATGCATAAAAGCAGTGGAATGGTTAAAGACATTCAAGCCATAAATAACCACCCTGTCAAAGATTACACTGTCTAATATGTCCTTCCTTTACCAAGGTGGTAAGGTGTGATTTGAAGGAGATTTAGCTGACATTTGTAGCTGACTGAATGACTACATGGCAGATGCTTCACATTATCAGAGATTTGATGATGGGTGTTGGTGGGTGGATGTACTTAGTGTAATAACATTCCCACCAGTTCTCTATCCGAGTGCACTCCAGTGGGAAGGGGAAGAGAAAGGGGACAGGGAGGTGTGGTAGTGATGGTGGGGTACAGGTGTACTTAGCTTAATGACAACACCACCACCACAACCAACAACAACAGCATTGCAGCGATTGATGTCCATTTGGCCATTAAGTGAAAAGTCAGCACTTTACCAGCTGCAGAAGGGTTTAATCACTCTCATAAGCGAACCATCCACTTGGGTCAAATGCACTGACCCTTGGCCCCTGACACATACACATAAGGGAAGTACAAGCCTCTGAGTGTACATGTGGGTGTGTGTGCATGCATGCGTGTGTGTGTATGTACTTATATAATGAGTATCAAAATATGTGGGCCATGACAGGGGTGGGGGTGGAGCCAGGATAGAAAAGGTAAGTGGTGGTGGAGGTGGTGGTGGTGGATGGTGGTTTCATGAAAAATTTCAAAAACCTGCCATCTAAATGCTAACTTTAATTCAGGTAAATGATTGACAACTGATGCTTAATATATACACACACATATACAAACACTTGCCATGATAGGACACACACACTTGCACACATATAAAGACACACACACACACACTAGTACACATATAAGGAGACACACACTTGCACACATATAAGGATTCATGGATACACACTAGCACACATACAAGGACAAACACACACACACACACTTGCACACATACAAGGACATACACACACACACACTTGCACACGTATAAGGATTGATGGATACACACTAGCACACATACAAGGACACACACACACTTGCACACATACAAGGACACACACACACTTGCACACATACAAGGGTGGACACATACACACACACAACCATTTTGTAACACAGACAGTCACAAACACTGGGTGACACGTGCATTCTCTTTATGCACTTTCCCAAACAAAAGCGCACAGAGAAATAAATACATACAGGTATATTCCCATGTACACACACACAAACACACATGCAGAGACCCATGCAGACATTCATACAAACACACGCACACACATGCAAGCCCACAAACAACACATACAAAGATGCATAATTTCACACAAATGCACACATCTGCACATTAAATGCTCTCATAGGTAATGTCTTTTAATGCTGATTGTAATCACTGGAGCATCACTGAACTCATTCACTGCAACACCAGCACCCACACCACAACCAATGACAACACCACCAGTGAATCAAGCATTATTATTATTACTTCACCTTCAACCCCCCCACCACCCACCAGTTAATCAAGCATTACCACTATTACTTCACCTTCAATATCCCCCCTCCCACTACTACACCACCCACAAATACCAATACAATCGACAACAATTAGAAATATGACCAACAAAGGACATTTCTTGTTGCCACCACTGCCCCCTCCACCACCACCACCACCACCACAAATGCTGTGAAAGATCTGATGTTAGAATACATAAATATTAAAGTGAAGAGACAAAAGATGACAATATGCAAAATCAGCATTAGTAATTTAGCGCTTGTTAAACATGCTGAACGTGTGTGTGTGTGTGTTGCACACCATACTTAAACCCTGCTCTGCTCCAAGCCTCCAAACACTACACTCCTCCCTGCCAATCTCTGCATCTCTACATCCTTCACAAACTCCCTACCTTTACATCTTACCTCTGCTCCACTCACTGACTGTACTTTATACCTCCAACATCTGCTCTGTACACCACACTTTCGTATCTTACTACCATGCTCTGCTCGTTACTGCCTCAGTCCTACCCTACTCCAGACACTCTGATATCTGCATCCATACACTATATACACCTTACCCGCCTTCCCCCAGTCTCTGCTCCGTTTGCTGACTATAGAACTTCCTGTTTATTAATTGAAGACATGTTATGGAAGCAGCCATACACACTCACAAAAAGGTCCATCCATTCCCTGTCTCTCTCCATATCTACCTGTCATTCTCACACATAACATAGATATGCAAGTATATACACATGTGTATATGTGTGTGCAAGTATATGAATATATGTACACACACATTTATATACATATATACATACATTATATAATATATATATATATATATATATACACACACACACATACAGAATATAAAATGTATAAATATATATATATATATATATTACATTATATTATCTACTACATATGTGGGAAATTTTGTCTGTCTGTGTGTTTGAGGAGTTGTTAGCTAAAACCTCCTACATCATTTTATCAATTTTGATGAAACTTGACACATGATTACAACTCATGTCTAGAAACCTCATGGCATACTCAGATTGTTGAAAAAAATTGATAATAGGGCCCCTAGAAAGCATCCTTATATATATATATCTATACATATATATATCTATAAAGCATCCTTATATATATATAACCCATTCATTTTCCTAAATCATTTGGTATAAATCAAATTGAGTATGCTTATTTCTGAGTATTTGAACTGTTATAGTTATTTTCGCAATTTATCTAGTACAACCTTTAAACAAGTAAATAGCATTTTCCTAAACAATAGATCCACTTATTTTGGTTAGTGACTTATTCATGAATATACCAACACTAGTGTCCCTGAGGGTAATATTCTCTGGGAATGCACAAAAGCCTTTTTCAGAGTTATTTACTTTGAATTGTTATTAACTCATACCTGATTAGCCTATTATTACGTAACATGCTTCACGATTTTAGTATACATACCTTATTAGTATTTCCTCCTAAGTTCTATATACTCTGGGAATGCATTAAAGCCCTTTCCGGGCCTATTTATTTGAATTCTTACTATCGGGTAACTAATTTCATGTTATTACATAACTAACTTCAAAATTTGGGTATTCATAACTTATTGGGAATTTAACATGAACACACGACCACACATTTGAGTTGGGTGATAAAGTCAGTTATATCAACGCACAGTACTTGACTGGTACTTTATTGCACTGACCTCTAAAAACTGAAAGGCAATTAGAACGTTGGCAAGGTTTGAACTTAGACTATATAAGTATGTAACTATATAGCTCCTCTGCAAATAATTTTGTCCGCATCTGTTTCAATGAAAAAGCCAGAAGAACATCATTGTCACTTCAGAAGATAAAATAATAATAAAAAAAAAGCGGGGATAGGTGGTATGTGAAGATCTCTACAGAAATTGAAGATATCGTTAATAGAGGTCAATTGAGAGCATTTTCCCGAAGTCCAGTAGTGGAAAAGGTGAGGGCAAGATGAAGAAGAAGACATATAAGAACCATTAGAATAGACAGTGGAAAATCAACAACATCCGCTCGCTACTCCTATTTTTTTTCTCCATCTAACCTCTCACGCACACATAAATCAACCATGTCTATATATTATCAGGCTTTCTTACACTGTGCACATGCACAGCATGCATTTGTGTATGTGCACGAGTGAGTGGATGCATGCTTGTGTATGTGTGCATGTGTGAGAGAGAGGGAGAGAGAGAGAGAGAGAAAACGTGCAATGCGTGTATCAACATTATTAGTGTTACAGGAAGGAAAAAATTTTCCAGGATAAAGACAAGCAAGTGTAGATGCGAATGCATGTGCATGCTTGCCTATGTACATGTGTGTGAGTGTGTGTGTGTTTGTGTGTGCATGTGAGAAGATAAAGTGACGCTACATTATCATAATAGCTAAAAGGTAAAGGGAGACAGATGATGGTGGTGGTTGTGGTGGTGGTGGTGAGATGGAATAAAGGTCCAGGGCAAGGAAGAAGGATTGAGGTAGCAAAGCTATAGAATCAATGAAGTCAGGTGTCCATGACATATCAATGGCATGACTGACAGTATCTGCCATCGTTTCACTATCTTCACTTTAGAATAAGAGCAAACAGCGCTCATATAAGAGAGGAAAAGAAAGAGAGAGCTAATGTAATGTAATGTGTGTGTATATGTGTCTGCATGTGTGTGTATGTATATGCGTTCATGTGTGAGTGTATATGCGTGTCTGCACATGTAGGTATCTGTGTAAGTATGTATATATATATATGCGTGTGTGTGTGTGTGTGTATGTGTGTGTATATATGTATGCATGTATAAGTGTGTGTGTGTGTGTATGTATGCATACATATATGTAACACTAAATAGCACCAGTATCTTCACACTTCACACCATTAAACTATGCACCTCATGTTTCAGAGCACCAGACCCTGGAATAAATACACCATAGGTACCTTATTTCTATATCTCCGAGGTGAGGTACCTGTAGCAGCAGCAGCAGCAGCATTAGCAGAAGACAATATCAGCAGCAATAATCCAGTGTCTATTCTCTCGCTCCAGTAAAGAGTGACGTCAAAGAGATTTGCTCATCGACATGACACATAAACCACCAAATTCAACACTGCCAAAATATGTAGATCAACCTGAAATATCTACCTATTAATTCCACTTAACCCCTCATACATAATTGTGATCATAATAAGGATTTCTGACATGGGTACAAAGCCATAATTTTTTTTTTTTTTTTGAGGGTAGGTGTAGCTGTGTGGTAAGAAGCTTGCTTCCCAACCACATGGTTCCGGGTTCAGTCTCACAGTGTGGCACTTTGGGCAAGTGTTATCTGCAATAGCCTTGGGCCTGCCAAAGTCTTGTGAATGATTTGGTAGGCGGAAACTGAAAGAAGCCTGTCAAGTGTATGTGCAAATGCACGTATGTCTTTGTGTTTGTTTGTCCTTCTATCACCACTTGATAACCAGTGTTTGTGTCTTTACGTCCCTGTAACTTAGTGGTTCAGCAAAAGTGAATGATAAAATAAGTACCTGGCTTTAAAAAACATAAGTACTGAGGTCAATTCATTTGACTAAAAATTCAGAGAGAGAAGAGAAGCTGGAGGAGAGAGGAAGAAAAGAGAGGGAGAAGAAAAGAGGTGGAGAGAGAGAGAGAGAGAGAGAGAGAGAGAGAGAGAGAAGAGGATCAAAATGTCTGTGGTCAAATAAATCAGCGTTGTATCAGCAATGCCAAATAGGCAGTGCCAAAATATCTTGTACTCCTACAGACTTAACAACAATACAAAAACCTTCTGACTTGAAAACAAAAGCTAAATTTTTACAATGTACAGTCTAAATGGGAATAAATGTTTCTGTTTTAGGCACAAAGCCAGCGATTTTCAGGGTACAGAGAGTAGTCGACCTCAACACATGACTGGTACTTTGTTATCAATCTTGGAAGAACGAAAGGCAAAGTCGACCTTGGAGGAATTTGAACTCACAATGGAAAGAAATCATTTTTTTTTATATTTTAGCAATTCTGCCAATTTGAAGAGTTCTGATTAAAGACAGAAAGCTAAATTTTTAGAGGGGGAGGGGGAGGAGAAGAAAGAGAAGTGTGTGCATGTGTGTGAGCGACAGAGTTAATACAATAGACAGAAAGGTAATGTAATAGATATTCTATGAACACGACAAGCGCACAATTGAATTGATCCATAATAAATTGCTAGTGATAATTTTATTAACATATGCTCTCTATTAAAAACAAAAAATGACATAATATTGACTGGTGTTATTAATAGTTAGCACCAGGTTGATCCTAATCAAGCAGATCTATGAAGAAATGAGCTCCAACAGTGACAGTCCGGTCTGTTCACAAATATGTAGAACAACACTAATATATCATTACAATTTTTAAAAAAAGTGTGGCTTGAGGGAGATTTGGCTGCTATTTCTAATTAGTTGGATAAACATGTAGAGCAGTGGTTCTCAGCCGGGATCCATATAAGATTTTATTTTTGTGGGTTGGGGTCCTTGCAAGCAAAATAGTAAATTGGGGATCCGTAATAATATTTTAAAGAATTCCTGAAAAATTTTTGCTTTACATGTACTTATTGTAAGAAAGAGCTAATGGGATAAGAGAAAAGGACAAGTATGACTTTTAAAGAGAGCATGTTAGATAAATTGATAAGAAATCTCTGTATGGTCAATTTTGGAGGGCCACTGAAGATGTATGTGGAACAAAATCCTGGACTTAGCTAAAAAAAAAATAAAGGGCAATTAAAAAGAAACAGAGAGTCAAAATTGTAACAGCCGAGGATCAAACGATAAAAACAAACAATTTGAGGGAAAATGTATATGGGAAGAGTGTGTCAGAAAAACGTAGAGTCTGACAAACTTGGAAGAAGACAGTGACACACATTGTTGCAGAATGTCCCAAGTTGGCACAGGAAGAATATAAGAAATTGAAGCATGACCAAATAATAAAAATAATAAAAGTTTACACTGGAAGCTTTGCCAGAAATGGGGATTTGAAGCTGGAGAACATTAGGTTGAAAAAGTGCTGGAGTCAGAGAATTTAAAGATTTTGTGGGACTCTCCTATTCAAATGGACAAGAAGTTAGAAAATAATAGACCAGACATAACAATAATAGGTAAGGACAAATGAAGTTGCTAATATGTTCAAATTTTGGCACAAGGCCAGCAATTTTGGAAGATGGGGTAAGTCAATTACACTGACCCCTGTGCTCAACTGGTACTTACTTTAGCAAGCCTGAAAGGATGAAAGGTAAAGTTGACTTGGGTGAAATTTGAACTCAGAATGTAAAGACAAATGAAATACCACTAAGCATGTTGCCCAGTGTGCCAATGAATATGCCAGCCTGCCACCTTAATAATGATGGTGATTTCTCTTATTTGCCACAGGAGTATATCAGATGAGGGAGAATTTCCACCTAGAGCTAATCAAGGAATCCCACAGATCCAGTATAGGACATAAGTGATCCCCTAATTGTTGTTCTTCAATCTACAGGTGCATACTTAGAGCAGGTCCATTCACATAAAGCCTTTTTTACTACAATTAGCCATGGGCTTCATCACTCTAGAAGAGTCACTGAGAGAGAGAGAGAGAGAGAATAAGAGCGAGTGAGCGAGAGACAGCACTTCACTCTTCACCTTCACTTGCCTTTCCAAGTGGAACTTAGGTTCGACTAAGGAGGAAGATGCCTGTCCTCAACACTTTCAGTCTTGTCAACCACATAATCTCACTTGCCACAGTCATTAAACACAGGAACTCAACATGCCTTACCCTGTTAAAGGTAGGCGATGGAGCAACCACCAGAATGGACTCAGTTGATAGATTTATCCAACAACGCAACAACAGCATTTCAACATAACTCAACTCAAAAAATGCTCAGAGCACAAAGTCAGTAATTTTAGGAGAATAGAGATTATTCCAACCCCAGTACTTAACTGGTACTTTATTTTATTGACTCCTGAAGGGATGAAAGGCAAGTTGACCTCAACAGGATTTCAACTTAGAACATAAAAAGAGCTGTAGAGAACAACACAAGGTTTTTTTCTCTGATACTCAGGATTCTACCAATTCACTGCCCTTGACTATTTCTAATTTTATGGTACAGAACCTGTCACCTTGACTGTCCATCTGTTGTCCTTCAGTCAAGCAATGTGGCCAGCCCTTCTATATTTGTTCTCTTTGATTGTTCCTATGGTGTACTGACTCTCATGTGCTGATGAATCCAGGCATTGGTTTTCTTGGATGGAATAGATACTAAGACAATAGACATGATCAAGAGGTCAACCCTTTAGTGTTCGCATTATTCTGCCAAAATTAATCCTTCTTCATCCACATTGTTTTGAACTAATCATGCATTATTTTGTAGCTATGAGATTTTGATGAGGTAGCTGTTAAATTTTTTAAACAATATTGTAGGGTTGGTGTGAGAGACCAGATAGGGCTAGTTTGAACATAAAACAGGTAGAATATTTTTGGCCGGATATGGCCGGTTTAAATGCTAAAGAGTTAACCAAAGATAAGATGGCAAGGTGATTTCATCCACTACCTAGGGCCTACATGGGCTTGGCTAGCCAGAGACAGACAGGAGTAGAAGGAGTCCAAGGAGGAGTTCCTCCTTCAGGAAGTGATGAAGCCTTGGTTGACGTTGAGCTACAAAACCAGAAGTTTTCGGGGAATGGGTCAATTAAATTAAACTTAGTACTGGACTTTTATTATTATTATTTTTCTAACTTGGAAGGCTACAGAAATAGGCAAGGCAAAGATGACCTCTGAGGCATTTGAACTCAGCATATAGAGAATAAAAAGAAACTGCCACAAGGCATTTTATCTGACGCACTAACAATTCAAATAATGATTTCAAATAACACAGACACAAAGCCACAAATTAAAGAGGAGGGGTGGGGAAGTAAAGTTGATTATATTGATCCCATTCACAACTATTTATAACAACAACAACAATAAATCTTTTCTTTTAGATTTTATTCTTATATTTTTATAAACAAATCCTATCATTTGACTGAATCAAAATATCAGTAGAATAAATTAAAAAATTAAATAAACAAACAATAGTTATAACAACAACAATCCTGACTACTACTAGCTCCTCTACCACTAAGAACAAAAGCAATTGCTATACTATAATTAGCAACACAATAATTCCTAAATAAACATCACTACTACAATGAACACTACCAACCTCAATGACTACCTCCGCTGCCCACCCACGACACCCCCACCACTGCGGTAATAAATACCATAATGATCCTTATCACAAAAACACTAACCACCACCACCACTCTCATTACCACCATCATCATCATCATCATTGCAATGAAAACAACTACGACCTACAACAACCAATACAAATACTATAACAAGCTATCAATGGTGGCAGGGAGTACCTCCACAAGGTCACTAAACCTCCAAAAACTAACAGCTTAATCTCTTTATTGAATATTGCCTTTCTTTTCTCACAATAACTAGTGGTAAGAAACTCTCAAGTGAGTTGAACAGTTGAGGCCCTTCAGAGAAGAATCCCCCAGCTCAGGAGATGGTTTCAACCCATAACTTATTACACTCTAAGGAGATGGAGGCAGCATTCAAGTCACAACTCTTGGGTGCCCTCCTGTTGAAACTTTCTAGTTACTTGAATATTGGAAGCCTGTACATTTAAACCACATGGAGATTTGATCGAACTGGAGCACCTCTGCTGCATTTGCTTCAAAATTATATACTATTATAAACAGTCGGCACAATATGGCCAAATGGTTAAGAAGATAACATCATAACTATGTCATCTGGGGTTCAATCCCACTGAACAGTATATTGGGCAAGAAAGACTCCTTTCTACCAGTCTCAGGCTGACTTCTAACTTGTGAGTGAGAATGGGTGGATGGATGCTGTATAGATGGGTTGCATCTGTAATTGCATCTGTAAGTCAGATGGATTGCATCTGTTATTTAAAAGGTACAGCTTTGCCACAAGCACACTGTGTATAGCTTGAGTCAGCGTGCGAACTGCATTTACAGTGTGTATGTTCCTGGAATACTCCCAATCTGCCTTAACACTTTACTATGCGTAAAGTGTTACTTTAACAGATTACTTAACAGGTTACAATGCGAAATGTAATGCTTATTTATTCGCATTGTTTTGTAAAAATTCATCATTTTCATCATTTAGTGTGTGTTTCCAAGCTAGCATGGATAAGACAGTTTGACTGGGGCTGGTAAGCTTGAGAGCTGCACCAGAATCCAGTCTATTTTGGCTTGGTTTCTATGGCTGGATGCCCTTCTTAACGCCAACCACTCCACAGAGGGTACCAGGTTCCAGTCCATATTGGCTTGGTCTCTATGGCTAGATGCTCTTCCTAATGCTAACCGCTCCACAGAGTGTACCAGGTTCCAGTCCGTATTGGCTTGGTTTCTATGGTTGGCTGCCCTTCTTAACGCCAACCACGCCACCAAGTGTACAGAGTGTATTTTACATGTCACTAGCATGAGTGCCTTTTATGTGTCACCAGCACAGGCCACAACTATGATTTCACTTAGCTCAAAGTGTCTTCTCAAGCACAGAAAATCACCAGAGGTCCTAATCACTTGACATCACTTCTGTGAAACTCAACACCCAAAGATCATACTTCACCACCTTGTCCCACATCTTCTTCCACAGGTCCCTCCACAGTTAGAGATATTTTGAAATAATCATAGCTTTGATGTGATTGTTTATTTTTAGAATGACATTGCAGGGTAGGTATGAAAGACCAGACCTCGATAGTTTTAGCATAAAACAATTTGAATATTTGGGTCCAATATGGCCAGTTTAAATGCTAAAGGGTCAAATGTCATTAAGATAAAAACCACATTAGATGATGTAGATATGGATGCAGCAAGTGCTTCTAGAAAAGACAAGATGGTTACAAGTATAAAAAGCTTTTTGGCTATATATAGGTCAGCAACAGTCAGGGTTGATCTAGGGTCAAAATGTAACACGAACAACTACTGTAAAACAAACATCACCATGACAATAACCTCACCGCTCCTGCCATGACCAATGCTATCTACAACAGTAATAAGTATCATATCACCAATATAACTGTCATGATCCTTACCACCACCATCACTATTACTACCACCACCACTATCACTACAACTACCACCACCACCACTACTACTACAATAAGCACTATACTGACCACCACTACTGTATTAACTCATAGTATCGACCACTATGGCTATTCCTTCCATGACCACCAGCACCACTACCACTACTGTTACTACTACTACTACAGCCTCAACCACAGCCACCACAGAGTATACTCTAATGGATACTGCTACTACTTCAATAACCCTCATCCTCATAAATACTGACACCACCACAACACAACCAGAACCACCACAACCATTATAACAACTACAAGGATTGTTATGATCACTACTACCAAAAAAAAAAACTATTCCACCACTGCCGTCACTACCATCACAATCATAACACTTACAACTACTATGACAAGCAACATTATTATTATTATTATTATTATTATTAAAATCACTGCCACCACCAGCACTATACCATTTTTCAGATCAATTTCAAACAAGTCAGACATGGGATTTTTCATTTATTCCAAGTGACAGGATTAGTTACAAGACACATACAGACACACACACACACACACACACGCACATACACACCTAAAGCAGTTTCGATACACCTTATGTATTAAGACACGGAATACCAGACACACATCCATATTACCTTTATACAAATATACTCTCACATAACACACACACACACACACACACTGACCTAGTAATCCACTTTACACAACAACAACAACACACAGACACACGCAAACCAGATGTAAAACAGAGCAGTCAGCACATGTCATATGTATACACTAATATAAGCTGTCCCCTTCATTCTATGCTGCCAATGCAGACTCACTTGCACGTGCAGACACCTCACACAACAGCATACATCATCATACAAACACACATGCACACATATCACATGCATACACATACTCACAAACATACAGTAAGTACAAATTCACACAACATACACCACACACAATTGCATACACCAAGCATACATACACATGTATCACACATACATACATACATACATACATACATACATACATACATACATACAGCAAATACAAAGCTCAGACAACACACACATGTGTCTGTACAGATCGTCATACAAACACATACGCACACACATATTACATGAATACGCATATTTACAAACATACAGTAAATACAAATTCACACAACATACACCAGGTATACACATACATCAAACACATACACATGTATCACACACACACACATATATATATATACATACATACAAACATACAGCAAATACAATTCACACAACATACACCAGGTATACACATACATCAAACACATACACATGTATCACACACACACACATATATATATATACATACATACAACATACAGCAATACAAATTCACACAACATACACCAGGTATACACATACATCAAACACATACACATGTATCACACACACACACACATATATATATATATACATACATACAACATACAGCAAATACAAATTCACACACATACACCAGGTATACACATACATCAAACACATACACATGTATCACACACACACATATATATATACATACATACAAACATACAGTAAATACAAATTCACACAACATACACCAGGTATACACATACATCAAACACATACACATGTATCACACACACACATATATATATATACATACATACATACAAACATACAGCAAATACAAATTCACACAACATACACCAGGTATACACATACATCAAACACATACACATGTATCACACACACACACACACATATATATATATATATACATACATACAAACATACAGCAAATACAAAACTCACACAACATACACATGTCTGTACAGATCGTCATACAAACACACACACCACCCACACACACTTATAAACATACACCAAACGCAAATTTACATGACATACACACGTCCGTACACTCACACTACACGCATACGCTAGCTCATGATAAAACCCAAATACATATACACGCAAAGATACACACACACACAGTGCTAATACACAAAACTACATGCACTCACACAAGCATCGCAATACTACACTCACACACATACAATATAGCACATTACGCTGTACGCACACACACAGAGCACAACACACAACTACACTGTCACACACCACCACCACCAGCACATCACACTGGCCATCAATCAATCCTAAAGCCATAAATTTATCAAGCAAAGATAAACGCCATTTTTATATGCTCCATAGTGAAACTAGAGTTAGTAGTGGTAGCAATGATGATGATGATGATAGCAGTGATGATGGTGGTGGTGGTTGTAGCGATGATGGTGGTGGTTGTAGTGATGATGATGGTGGCAGCAGTGGTGGGTGTAGTGATAGTGATGATGATGGTGATTGGGGTGGTGCTAGTGATAGCAATGATGGTGTTGGCGGTATTTCTGAAGCCGATGGTGATGGTGGTAGCGATGCTGATGATGATTATGGTGTAATGGTGGTGGCGGTGATGGTGGTATAGTGGCGGCATTAGCAATTATTTAGTAGAGGTAATTGTTGTTGTTAGTAGTAGTAGTAGTAGCAGTACTAGTACTTGTAATTTAGTAGTGATGGTTAACGTGGTAGTAAATTTAAGAGGTGGTCGTGGTGCTTTCTACGGCAGTGCTGGTGTTAGTAGCATTATAGCTACTGTGATAGTGATTGTAGGTGGTGATGGTGTTGGTGTTGGCTATGGAGGTGGTGATAATAAAAGTAGTGGAGATCATATTGGTAGTGATTGTAAGAGTAGTTAATAATAATATCTGTGATAGTGATTCTAGAGGAGTAGTGACTATAAGCAGTGTTGTAGTAATTGCCATAGTGATTACAGAGGTGATAGTCATACTTGGAGGTAGTAGTAATAGTAGCAATTATTGCTTAACTCGTGGAGAAAATCCAGATTGAGCAGGACCTGTAATCAAAGGCACAAAAACGGGAGCAGTTCTGGCCGTATGGTTAAGAAGCTTGTTTCCCAACCATGTGTTCTCAGGTTCAGTCACACTGGGTGGCAGCCTGGGTAAATGTCTGGTATTATAGTCCCAGGGCCAAACAAAGCCTTGGGAGTGGATTTGGTAGACAGAAGGGCATCCAGCTGTAGAAACCCACCCAAAAACAAGTATGTTCTGAGTTCAAATTCCACTGAAGTTGACAATGGTTTCATCCTTTCTGAAGTACCAGTTGAGCGCTAAGGTTGATGTAATTGACCTACACCCACCCCCAAAGTTACTGGCCTTGTGCCAAAATCTGAAACATTCTTCTTCTTCTTATTATTATTATTATATTGAAGGCAGAATTGTTAGCATGCCAGGGAAAATGCATAGTGGAATTTTGTCTGTCTTTACGTTCCGAGTTCAAATTCTGTCAAAATCGACCTTACTTTTCATCCTTCTGGGGGTCAATAAAACAAGTACTAGTTGAATACTGTGGTCAATTTAATTAACTTATTCCCCCCACACTGATCTTGCTGGCCTTGTGCCAAAATTTGAATTTTTATTAATATTATTATTAATAAGGTGGCGAGCTGGCAGAATCGTTAGCGCACCGGACGAAGTGCTTAACAGGATTTCGCCTGTTGCTACATTCTGAGTTCAGATTCCGCCGAGGTCTACTTTACCTTTCATCCTTTCGGAGTCAATAAAATAAGTATCAGCTGAACACTGGGGTTGATGTAATCGACTGATCCCCTCCCCCAAAATTGCTGCCCTTGTGACAAAATTTTAAACAATTATTATTATTAGTAGTAGTAGTAATAGAAATATTTTCTGAGCCCTTTCATCGGACACAAAACTCCACTTGTGAAGACCTGTTGAGGCAAGTGAAAATCAAAATCAAAATCAAAATCGTAATCTATCAACATCAATGGAATTTGTAGCTGTGATACCAGTGCCGGTGGCACGTAAGAGAATGATCCGAACGTGGCTGTAGCCAGCGCCGCCTGACTGGCCTCCATGCCGGTTGCACATAAAAAGCACCATCCGACCATGGCCGTTGCCAGCTTCGTCTGGTCCCCATGCCGGTGGCACGTAAAAAGCACCATCTGATCGTGTCTGTTTGCCAGCCTCGTCTGGCACGTAAAAAGCACCCACTACACTCACGGAGTGGTTGGCGTTAGGAAGGGCATCCAGCTGTAGAAACACTGCCAGATCAGACTGGGCCTGGTGCTGCCTTCTGGCTTCCCAGACCCCAGTTGAACTGTCCAACCCATGCCAGCATGGAAAGCAGACGTTAAATGATGATGATGATGGTCACCAGGCCTCAAAATTGGTTCAGGATTATAGTTGACAAAATTCACACCCAGTGCTACTGGACTGATGCTTTTATTCTATTGACCCAGAAAAGATGAAATGCCGAGTCAATATTAGCATAACTTAAACTGAGCAACATAACTAACTAGCTAGCCAGCAGAAGACATTTTGTATGATGTTGCCCAAACAGTCCTAATACCTACTGAACACCTCGCCTTACCTCTTCACTGGCCTATGTCTAAAAGCTGTTCCCGAGAGATGTATGGTCAATTTCAGTGACCACAGTAGAAAGTATGATAGATCTTTTATCTTTTATTCGTTTTGGTTATTGAATCATGGTCATGCTGGGGCACTGCCCTGAAAATTTTGTTGAACAAATTCACTACAGCACTTACTTTTAAGTTTGGTACCCATTTTAGCAGTCTCTTTGCTGAACCACCTGCTGTCAAGTGTTGGGAATGGTGACACACACGTATATATATATAGTGGTTTTGTCTCTAATTTATTATAATATATATATATATATATATATATAATGTGCACATACATATATATGCATGCACATACACATACATAGACACAATAAGCTACAACACAGTTTCCGTCTACCATATTTATTCACAAGTCACTGGTCAGCCAAG
This sequence comes from Octopus sinensis, assembly GCF_006345805.1. Classification (NCBI taxonomy): domain Eukaryota; kingdom Metazoa; phylum Mollusca; class Cephalopoda; order Octopoda; family Octopodidae; genus Octopus; species Octopus sinensis. The sequence continues at coordinate 50,246,561 of NC_043002.1, read as the reverse complement.
AGTTATAATAGAAGACACATGCTCAAAGTGCCATCCAGTAGGACTGAACCAGAAACTACATGGATGCAAAGCAAGCTTCTTAACCACAAACACCAACTTCTCAAAGGATCTGTGGTTAGAGAACCAGGAAACTAATCAGTATAAGGCTCCCCAATTTGGCTGCTTTGAGAGAGAGAGAGAGAGAGAGAGAGAGAGAGTGGGGAGGGAGAAAGAGAGGGGGAAGGGGGAGAGAGAGGGAAATGAATAAGAAGGACAACAAAAACGAGAGAAAAAATAATTGCAAGCGGTCTTTTAGAAATGGGAAAGTACTTACTGGTTATAGGCTGATGACAATCAGAGCTTCAAGAATGGGAGCACCAAATGCTTGAGGGAAATCACCACCACACAGATATCCTCCCAACAATGTACCACCTGTAAGAAGAAATAATAAAAGTAGTAGTAATAATAATAATAATATGCGCACTTAGAGAGCACAAACCTCTGCCAAGGCAACACCAATGTCCTCTCAATGATTAGCTGGAAATGATTTTTAAAATGAGAATATCTGAAATAAACTCGACTGCTTTCACAACCGAGAATACTAAAAATGAAGTTAAAAAACAAGAAAAATAATCCTGAATCCTTGTCTGGTGCCAAATTGATCTCAAAATCTAATAGGCAATTCTCTCTCCCAAATCAGACTTTATCATTTAAAAACCACAGAAGACGAAGGCCACATGGAATAATGCAATCCTAAATAAAGTTTAAACTCCTAAATAAATGTTTGTAAAACCAACAGGTTGGTCATATTTGAAATGCCAGTGACCACACATTTGAAGAATCAAGACTGACTTGGGGCTAAAAATATCGAACATCATCATCATCATCATAGTCATCACTATCAACAATAACAGCATCATTGGCATCACTGAAATGTAAACAGCAATAAACTAATAATCAATGTTTCTAGTCACCTCTCAACAGAAAAGACATCAAGAACTGTCTCTCCTGTTCTCCCAACATAAAGCATTATCTGATATGTGCAAAAGTTGGACTGCTCCAGCTGAGGCTAACCAACAGGGAATGTGTTTCTAGTTAGACTAACCTTGACCATTCATCACCATCAATATCGATATGCTTTTCTTTATCTATTTACAATCACCACCAATACAAACTCATTATTAAAATCTCCTCCTCGTTATTATCAGTAGTAGCATCAAGAAAGCAATCAGTGAGAAGCTTAGCAAGAAAATCCCTCCAAGTTGCTAAAATGTGAGATTCAAAGTGCAATGGGGGCAAATTGCCATGGCAGCAGCACTATGGAAGTTACATTATTTCTGGCAAAAAGCAAAAGTTTTCTTTCTCTATTCTGCATTGCTGTTGTAGGTTGCAGGTAATATGGTCAAGAAAGACAGAAGAGAGAGAGAGAGGGAAAAGTGGGGTAAGAGGAATAAAGGAGACAATAACAAGAGAACAAGAGTGATAGGAAAGAGAGAGAGAGAGAGAGAGAGAGATAGAGAAAGTGAGAGTGAGTGATAGACAGCTACATGTTGTTTGTTGGTAAAGAGATTGAATATAAAACAGCAGGAAGTGTGATGGGAAAAGTCAGAGTAATGAAAATAAAAAAAAACAAGGTGTCAACAATGTATGATAGAGAAGAGAGTAATGAGAAAGACAGCGAGTGAGGGATACTAATAATGATTGGAGAGAGAGAGAGAGAGAGAGAGAGAGAGAGAGCAAAGAATTTCAACAAATGATAGGAGAGAGAGAAAATGCATGATATAGAGCAATGGTTCTCAACCATTTTTTGCCTATGGGCCACTTTGATTCCAGCTAGTGGAGCCTTATAGCTATTTGGTGTTTAAAAAAAAATTGTTTTTATGATTAAAGTATTGTTAAGAATTATATAAAAACATTGTTAAAACATTTTGTATATTGTGAAAGTATAAACCAATTTATTGCAAATAAACTCCAACAGCAAAATCTTATATGAATCTCCACTGAGAACCACTGATAAATAGCAGTAAAAAAGGTAGAAGGTAAAGAGGCTGAAAACAGACAAATCCAACACCACCCCTGCCAGCATGGAAAATGGACATTAAATGATGATGATGAAGATGATGATGGCATAAAAGAAAATACATAAACTAACATTTCTATCCACTTGAAATACTCAGCACTGCCAACATATATTGTCACATACTCTAAGCAATGCAGAATTCTCTGCAGCACACAACATCTGATTCCACTTAGACCCACATTTCCTGTCAGCTCATTCATGCCCTGTTGATTGTATGCACTAACAATACACATCTAGTGGAACATGTATGCTTTATTCCTTTTCAGCCTTTGTGAATATTCTAGATTTAATGAGTGTGCATGTGCATGTAGTGAGTATGTGTGTTTAACCCTTCATTATTCGGGTTACTCTATCAAATGCAATGCTTACTCAATTTACATTATTTTGAATTAATGAAGCGTAATATCATAGCTTTCAGATTTTAATGATGTCATTGTTTAGTTATAGAATGACATTGTGGAGTAAGCGTGAGAGGCCAGAACCAGTCAGCTTGAACCTAAAACAGATAGAATATCTGGGCTGGATAAGGCTGGTTTAAATGCTGAAGGATTAATTCTAATAAACTGTGGGATCCCTGCTGGAGGTTTCCTTCCTTATAAAGTGTGTCAAGAACCAGACAACATGCTCCAGAATACTGATGAATAGCAGAAAATTACAAGTAACATATATGGGAGAGAGAGAAAAAAAACAACAAAATGGCTGAACCAGGGATCAAACCTATATCACAGAAAGTAATGGTAAGAACCTTTTTGCCAGTAGCTTTACCATTATCTTATGGTACTTGCTTGTACATTCCACCACACAGAGTCCAATTAACAATATATACACTCAAACACCCATGCATATATACAGAGAGTATATAGAGTACTAGGAGAGTAACAAATGTATAGGAAGTGAATCCAGTCATAGAAACTATGCCAAAACTGAGAGAATAGAATACAACGCAGTATTACACTTTTATAGCGAGTTATTGAAATGTAAGTAAACTTTTGATGAAATACAAAAAAAAAAAATAAAAAAAATAATAATAGAATAATTACTGTGACTAAAATTCAATTAATTGGCCAATAACTGAAGTGCTTTGTTTTCTGGGCCTCCTCAAACTCTGTTGTACTTTCCAACCCATGGCAGCACGGAAGATGGATGTCAAATGATGATGAGGATGACGATGAACAGTTCATGGATTACATCCAAGAAGACCAAAGCTCAAAACAAAATTCAGTTATATATTCTTTTCTTCTTTTATTTGTTTCAGTCATTTGACTGCAGCCATGCTGGAGCACAGCCTTTAGTTGAACAAATCGCCCCCAGGACTTATTCTTCGTAAGACTAGTACTTGTTCTATTGGTTTCTTTTGCTGAACCGCTAGATTACGGGGACATAAACACACCAACATCAGTTGTCAAGTGATGGGTGGTGGGGGGGGGGGACAAAGACAAACACACAAACATATACATACATATATATATAACGGGCTTCTTTCAGTTTCCATCTTCCAAATCCGCTTACAAGGCTTTGGCCAGCCCAAGGCTATAGTAGAAGACACTTGTCCAGGGTGCCACACAGTGGGACTGAACCCAGAACATTGTGATTGGTAAGCAAGCTACTTACTACACAGCCACTCCTATGCCTATATATATATATATATAACGGGAAGCTTTATGAAAATAGACAAAAGACGAAGGCAGGTGAAATACAAACAAACAATTGTATTAGTATGGCACTCAGGAATATAATAAAACAAGTCTTTTACGTTTCGAGCCTACGCTCTTCAACAGAAAGATACACAGAAAAGAAACACAGAAGAAGGAGAGAAAAAAAATGCGTGCAGAGGCTAGCGAATCACATGGCGATCTGATTTTGGCCAGAAGTCAAAGATCAACGTGAGACGCAAGAGCGAAATTAGGGGAGATAATAGGGTTAAATGACCTCGCCCCAACATAAGAGTGTGTGTGTGTGTATGAGAGATATTAGTGCGTATGAGAAGTCTGGACGTGTGTATGTATATATGATGTGATGTGTAAAGTCGTATGGTAGAGAGAGGAGATGAGGGGGAGAGGGGAGGAGGAGGGGTGATGTGTAAAGTCGTATGGTGTAGTGTAGAGAGAGGAGATGAGGGGAGAGGGGAAGAGGTATATATATATATATATATATATATATACAGGGTGGTGAGCTGGCAGAAACGTTAGCACGCCAGGTGAAATGCGTAGCCGTATTTTTTCTGCCGTTATGTTCTGAGTTAAAATTCTGCTGAGGTCGATTTTGCCTTTCATCCTTTCGGGGTCGATAAATTAAGTACCAGTTATGCACTGGGGGTCGATGTAATCGACCTAATCCCTTTGTCTGTCCTTGTTGGTCTCCTCTGCATTTAGCCCCTTGTGGGTAGTAAAAAAATATACACACACACACACATACATATACACATACATTTAAGTATTTGTTTTGCAAGATTCCTGATGTGGAAGCATGTGCTGAAACAGCTATGTGCACAGATATCATCATCATCATTCGTTATTCATTTAATATCTCTTTCCATGCTAGCATGGCTGGGATGAGATTTGATTTTGAAACAGGATTTTAAAGCTAGATGCTCCTCCTGTTGCCAATCCTCACCTACTTTGCGGGCAAGGATTTTTTTTTTTCCTAAGTCTTAAAAAACACAGAACAACCAGTCATAATGTTGATAAAGAACATCGACGTCAGCACTTGGAGTCAAGCAAAATATCAACTTTCATGTACATTTGCAACAATGCACACACACACACACACACACGTGCACATGTATGCACGCACATAAGACAGGTTTAATACAGGTTTTGTCTGCCAAATTCACTCACTAACTATTGAGCAGCTGAGGGCAACAGTAAAAGACACCCAAGGTGCCGACAGAAATGTCAATAAATGAAATTTAATAAAACATGTGTGTGCATGTGCATACGTATGTATACACACATTTCAAATTGGTAATGCAATTACTCATCATGTGACAGACACACAGGTTGGTTCCCATGGAAGGACTAATTCACCTTTCTGTCATTTAGGCTTGAGCTCATAAATTTCTTATACACACACACACACACACACACACACAGAAATATACACCCACGCATGAACACGCACACACACACACTAAACATGATAACATCCAGGAACTATTGAGGACACAACTCCTTCTGTCTTTTCCTTTTTCATTTCTCCCCTTCCAACAATTTTCATTAAGTCAGCACATGTTTGTTTACTAGAAATAAATCAATGCATCCTAACAGTTTGTTTGATGAATTCTTCAAATCTTCAACATGTGTGAGTGTCACAGAAAAGCTACAGCAGTTGCTGCCGCTGCTGCTGTCAAAGTGTGCACACAACTGGTTTTAAACAGGTGATTTTAACATCACCTCTACTACTGCATGGACTTATGCAATTTTTCCTTCACATGTGCAGGCATTAGCATATACCCGGTGCCCTTACACAATCCACTCTCGATGGAGAGGCAAGAAGCCATTGAGCTTTTCAATGCTAAGTACTTAGGGCCAGCCACATAATGGTATGACAACAATCAATCATAGTAGCAAAGAAAACCCCGCTTATTTAGAAATATCCTTTTCCTTCATATTGTCTTATCCAATATGGTCCTCTCTTAACCCACTGTTTTTACCCCTCTCTTTGTGAGTGACTCTCTCTCTCTCTCTCTCTGTAACTTTGCTACTTGTATATATATATATGCATATATATATATATA